>NW_027287316.1:337500-432500 GCF_022747635.1 Hetaerina americana | reverse complement strand
TCTCACAGCTGCACCGAACAAAATTAACAACAGAAAATAATATGACCTGTGAAAAGAAACACTGCTCACTGGAAGCTGCATTGATGCCATTTTTATTTAAATATACCTCCAAATTCTTCGATCAATTTTGCTTTGAATTCATTCATGGGAACATTTGTAAAAGCAAAAAAAAAAGGAAAACTAATATTCAATGGCTGTCACTTATATTGGTGGCACTAAAAGATATTATTTCCATTGGTGATTTTTGAGCAAAAACACCAGTTTTCACATACAAGACCAACTGAAAGCAAATCCAGATATGTAGCAAATTCTCCAATTCTGACATTTTTTTAACTCAAAGGAAAGGAAATAAATATAGTAAAATAATTATTTAAATGTCATACATACAGAAAAAAATATATGCCAATAAATCTTAATTTACTTGGATTCATTGAATCTGTGAGAATTGTTGATCATCTTTTTCAGTTCCACATTTCTCTTAACGGTTTTGATTTTTTGGGAAAAACTTGTCTCTCCTGGCAAGCTATGGCACAGCTTATTCGAGGGAAAGAGAACCTCTACCAAGTTCTTTCTCTAAAAAAAAATCACCTTGCACTTGTGTAGTGTCAGTTCATTCATAGCTGAACTCATGAGTTCAAAGGCATACTTCAAGGATGTGAGCCTAAAAAATTTGTTCTTTTCACATTTACATAACACTTTTTTAAAACTCTCTAACAGCACATGCACAAGTAACCAAATAACCTGATCTCGCTAACCTACAGACAACAGTTGATCATTGAACAAACAAAAATTGACAATCTTTGGTAGTTATCATAATGTGAGTCCGCAGACAAGGGCTGGTCATCTCGAGTCCTGACCCTTTTCCATATTTTATGAAAGTATCAAAAATATTAAAGCCTACCCATATTGTAAAATGTATCACTCCCTTCCTCGTAAGCCTTATGCTCACCCACATATGACTGCAACGTTCATTACAATGACAAAGGAAAAGCATTACTCCTGCAGTAATCAGGGAGCCAAATATTGGAATTCCATTTAGTTATTTCTGTCAGATTACCCCATAATCAGCACTCTTACCAGAGAGTCAATGTTCCGTGAATATTTCTTCCAAATGCAATCATACCTGAAATATGCAGACAATATGACTTATGCACTCAAACACCGAAAACTCAATTCTGATGTTACTGTGTCAGAAGAATCCCCACATTATTAGCCATTTGACATCAGCCAATCTCACTCCCTTGACCAGTCTACAACTCAGCACATGGGTCCACCAACATAAGTACCAACGTTTCTTCCAATAATGCCACACAAGTTACTGTAACCCATCTAAGATAAACAAAATGCACACACACACATTATCATCCAAGCCCTGCTTACCAAGGTACTGCTGGCACATGAACGTATTCATCAGGTAGTAAAAGTTCCCATAAAAACTTTGCTCAATCCATTCCCAATTACTGATTCATTTTTCATATGATCAGGCGGTAATTGATTTATCAAAGATCTTTCACTACATGGACAGTAATAGAGATTTGTTCTGACACTTGAATGGTTTACCCTGCTTCTCATATGTGAGCAGGGAACAAAAGACACATTAGGGTTTTAACTATTCTCACTCTTTTTATCAACTTATGCACGGCTGTAGGTCATTCTTTGCCTGCAAAGGACCACAGCCAGTATGATGACAAATAATACTACATGCAAAATGAGCATGCAATGCTTGTGTTATTATTCTGAGGATCAGGCGGCTGAATCTACCAAAGAAGTTATGAATTCAGTTCACATTCACATAATCAAATCTCTTGAGATGGGTCCTGGCTGGAACAATTACATTGGTTGTCACCAAGTGCAACCGGAAACTCAAAAAATTTAGCTAGACTACTCATTTGATTTTTCATTGGGCAAGCATGAATATGTTCTCTGAATGTGATATCACCAGTCTTTCCTCCACTTGGCAACTAATCAGCAAATGACAGCCCATTTGCTCATTCTACTGGACAATCCTATTTCCCCCAAACCCATCATTTTAATCAAATTTGTACCCAGGTGCAATTGAGAGCAAGGGAATGCTCTTCGAGAATATCCTTTTAATGTTCTATGGGAAAGGTCGAGAAATATTTCCTTAGAACAGGCTCTGATGTAAGCAAGGGCCTTGAAAAAAGGACCGACAAACAGTGTGGGAGCATTCGTCCCGCATTCCTCAGTTACCACAACATGGCAATGCATCTGCTGGCACAATGACTCCTCCTCTCTGATGAGAGAACTCAAGCTTTGCCCTCACCTCTCAAGACTTCCATAGCTTACAACGGGGGCTGGAGAAGAGCGAAGTACTTTAAGTGATGAAGGTCTCCTTGTTTAACCAACACATTCACACCCAGATGCACTCAAAGCACTATCATCCAATAAATGCAGCTGGTTTCCTGTAGCACTTAACAATGGACTAACAACTATCCATATTTCAAAGAGGAGAGGGACCATCTTTCTCACTGACATGTCTCTTGGTGACTGAACTCTTCCACCGTGGCCCTCAAACTGGGAAGGCAAGCCACTCCGTACCCACCCCTCCCCTCCTACTCCCCTCCCCTCACTTCATCTTTAGTCGCCAGGGTGCTCGGGACAAGATCGGTTCACCTCAAACCATCGGTCTATGCACCTGTAAAAAGGACAATTCATCAGCAAAGTAATCGAACATCAAAATTCTATCACTTATTGCTATTTAATAATAACACACATCTTGAGGACATACAACCACACAAGAAAAGGATGGACTTCTTGGCAAGATTCTTTTATGTTGGATCCTTGAGACATTGTTCAAAATGTATGTCAACTTCTGAAAAGTAACTACTTGAATAATTTAAAAACCTTTAAATATCTTATGTTACCTGACATGATATTAAGTATACAATTGTTCAAACAAAAATGAAAATTAAACAATTTATTAATAAGTAATATATATTAAACTTAAACAGTGAAATGTGAACTACTCAATGCCTTCCTGCGTGGCAAATGGTTGACACAAAATGCTAAGCACCAATTCAAACATCCATACTTTTCCTTGAGATTGAATGATTTTTTCCCGCCAGAAAAATCATTGAAATTTTGTTGACGGTCCCTATTTATTTTCTCCACCACATGATATTTGTTTTGCTTGTCCTGCATTATTTCATTCAATTTTGGTATCTTCTGCCTTCCTTTGCGATGTCTGAGAAGTCTTAATATACTCTTCCCATTTACTCAGCATTCTCCCTTTAACCACAGTCTCCAAACATCCAATTTCCTAACAATATTTCCTTCACTCACCACTTCTGCCTTTTCTGGATTCATAAAACATAACACTCCATGCTCAAATTTTATTAATCTTGTGTTCACAATTTACTTAGTGTACCTGACAACAATTCTATTGTTCTAGTAAATGCTTCATTTTATAATAAACTTCTTTTAATATCAAATGGGTACATTTTCCTTTAAAACACTGCCCAAATATATGAACTGCTGCACCTGATCACAGGGTAGAATTCCCTGATAATCAGAACTTTTATTGCTATGCTTGCAGTAATTTCATATGACCTAACACTTTGGTTGATTGCTAAAACATACTCGTTTATAAGCGCACTTTGATTAACCATAGGATTGAGTCATAATGCCAAGCTCCAGCTGGTAGCTTTTATCTAATGATATGTCTGAAATGTTTCATTTTATTGAATTTGCTGCAAAGCAAAATACTTTTTACATTTAAAATTTCTTTGTACATATATTATTTGACCATTTTATATTAACTAATAGAATGCAGATGATACATTTGTCATCTTTAAATTTCAGTTTTTTCATGCAGATACTTCTCAATTTTTTCTTCCTCCTTAATGGTATTTTTCACTTTAAGGGGATCCTTACTATGACATTAGTTGGATTGGAGAGTGGTTGAATTTTTAAATTTAGAGTACACTTCACTCAAACCAAAAATACTTTGAAGCAACTCTACTAACTATTCATACTGCTGGGCCACTACAACGCTAAACAAGATAGTCACAAACAACAATGAAAATACTCATGTCTAGAGTGAGAACAAAAGGACCACTAGATGTAAGCAGACCAAAGAACTAACTCCTTTGGCAAATTTTGATCGAGATGGATGTTGAAGTTTAAATGGGCAGCCCAGTTAATGACAACTACATTAAACACCACACCTTCTCTCCAGCTTTTATCAAATATTTTCCATATTTTCAAACACTAAAAAGGATTCATACCTGCATGAAACGCTTTTAAATCCAAAGACTCATTTCCATGCAGAAGATTTCACCCCCCTACCTTTCATTAATCTGGTTTGAACTAGCATCAAATTTTCCACACATGACAATAAAACATTCACTGGCCTTACCAAAGTATTACTCTCTTCATTAAATTTAAAGAGTATTTAGCTCAATTGAACACTGCACCAGAAACAATCTAGAATGCCCACACACCTTTTGGATACCATTTGCTCCTCGTATACCACACCTACACACACACACACACACACACGCACGCACGCACACAGTTACAAAGTCCCCTCACCTCCTGGATTAATGTTTATTTCACTACAGATTAGTCATCAGCTCTCATAAACCCTCTCTTCCACTCATCCTCTCACAGCCTCTGACCACTATTTCCCATAGTACATGTCCCCATGCTTTAAACATCTCCCCTTTGCCCATGGTCAGTTCAAGTTATCCAAGCCATTCAGTGTTCCTCCATTGCCTGATATGCATGGCAATTGAGGGGGTTATGACTGCCCACTTCCCCTTTGACCCCTCTCCTTGGGATGCTTTCCACCCCATCACTCACCACCATCCACTCCTATCTTTCCTTGGCCCTCTCCCCCTTCACAGCACCCCAACTTTGTTGACCACCCATCGTGCCACTAAATCAACACTAGGAAAATCTAGTGCCTCACTTGGAGAATGCAAATGAAGTCAAAGTATTTTAATTACTTTTTTACACACACCAATACCGACAACATTTTAATCCCTTACGTAAGAGCAGTTTGGGCACACAACAACTCTGGCATTCCAGGCACCTTTCTTTCAACAAAATGAGGGTGACACGTGAGAGGGTGTTTCCCCTCACACACTGTGACTATTATTCTCGGAAATTGTGTGCTTAAAAAATTGTATTCCAGGTATTCAGTTTTGCCTTGAAGCAATTTGCAAAACCATTTCAGCGACGAGGACAATCACGGAGACCACAGAGACCAGAGGCAGACTTCAAGAATTGCAAGCCCAAGAAGAATACAAACTTCCTTCTAGTCGCCTGATACATTGAAGATAATAACTCAAACTTTGCAAAATTTGTCACATTCAACACCCTCAGTAAACCCAGTGCAAAGGCTCATTTTTTGTATTTTTCACCTTGTGCAAAATTAATCAACGATGGATGGTTAAAAATGGTCCCAGTCCATATAAAAGTAATTATTATTTCAGCAATCTTCCAGTTAAGGTAGACTTTAGAAGGACATGAGCTGCGAAATGGTAAGTTTGCAGTTTCCTCTCCCAAGAAAACAACCCAACATTCTTTTCTACAGCAAATACCCTCTTCAATTCTGCATACTTCTAACTTCCCTTCATTCCATCCCTCATGCCTACCATATTCCTGCCTATCCTATTCCTGCCCCTGTCTAACATTATTTATTTATTTATTATTATTTATTTTACAGTTACGTTGCAAAGAGGAGATTTTCCTGGTGGCAACCGTCAAGTTTGGTCACTTACAACGAAAATTACATATATACACGCACTATAAAAACAGATAGGAGACAAAATATTTTTACATACAATGACACTTCCACATCACATACAATCAAACTTCCACACCACATACAAAATGCCGTCCACATCACATACAGCAATATTTTAATAACTACAATGAAGTTTATTACTCAGTGGCTGCTTTACATTTCAACTTAAAACTTCTAAAATTGGATGGAAAGGGCTCAAACAAACCTCCAGGCAGCTGGTTCCAATCAATTATGGTTCTATTTAAAAAAGAGTATTTTCCCTTATTTGTTTTTTGCGTCCCATTTTTATTTTGAATCTATGGTCGTTTTTTCCCTTGAAGTTAGGCTTTTCTATCCCTTGCCATAAATCTTCTCACGCTTCGTCCTTTTTAACAATTCTATACATCGCGCCTAACCTACTCCTTTTTCTTATATTTTTCAAACTCTCCCATTTCAGTACATCTAACATTTCCGTGACACTACCTGTTCTTTTGTACCTTCCGAGTACATATCTTGCTGCCTTTCTTTGAACTTTTTCTATCTTTTTAATATGTCCCACCTCATATGGATCCCATACTATGGAGGAGTATTCTAGGATAGGGATAACCAGTGCCTTATATGCTTTTTCTTTTGTGGCTACGCTACTTCCTTTTAAATTTCTCATCACCCAATGCAATACTTTAAATGCCTTCCGTGTCAAATTATCTACTTGGACTCCCCACCCAAGATCCCTAGTTAAATAAATGCCTAAATATTTGCATTGACTGGTACATGGGATTCTTTCTCCAAAGAGGGTGTAAATTTCCTTTTCTCCATTCTTTTTATTTGAAAAATTGATATGCTTACTTTTACTTATATTAATGCCCATATTACTATTTGTAATCCAATCACCAAGGCAATCGATGTCATTTTGTAATATTACATGGTCATTTACATGCTCTATCCGTCTGTATACAATGCAGTCATCAGCAAAGAGTCTTATTTGGGAATGTAAATTGTTTGGTAGACCGTTTATGTAAATTAGGAAGAGTAATGGCCCTAGAACACTGTCTTGTGGAACTCCTGCTAATACGCTCGCCTCATTTGAAAATGTATCCCCTAATTTTACTTTTTGAGTTCTGCCTCTAAGAAAATTTTTTATCCATTGTTTTACCATCAAGTCCAATGGTAATGAATTCAACTTAAACAATAATTTATCATGAGGTACTCAGTCAAAAGCTGCCAAAAAATCAACAATTACTGCATCCACATCCTTTCCTTCGTCTATTGCGTCGCTGATATGTAGGCTAAATCCCAAAAGCTGTGTTTCACACGAGTATCCCGTTCTAAACCCATGTTGGTGTTTGAATAGATATGTAGGCTAAATCCCAAAAGCTGTGTTTCACACGAGTATCCCGTTCTAAACCCATGTTGGTGTTTGAATAGCCATCTATCTCTTGCCCACCATTCCTGAATGTAGTCTGCGATTCTTTTTCCATTATTTTGCAAACAACTGAGGTTATGCTTACCGGTCTATAATTGTTGGCAATTGTTTTATCCCCTTTCTTGAAAATTGGTGTAATATTTGCTTTTTTCCAATCATTGGGCAAGGCATCATTATTTAAAGTTACTTTGAATAGATGACTCTGGTACAAAGCTATTGCCGTATCACCCAGTTTTAGAATGTCAATTGAGATATTATCCGGTCCCACTGACTTATTTTTCCTCATCCTCCTTATTTTTTTCACAAAATATGAGTCCTCCAAGATAATACCGTTTGTCGAGGGCAGTAAGCTATTTGGTGCTGTTATGCTGATGAAGTTCTGTGTCGTTTCTGAGCCATTTAGGCAAGCCTTATTTTCCTTTTTGTTTTCTATTCTCCGAAAAACATCCGTAAAGCAGGAGTTGAACATATTTGCTATTTCTACAGTGTCTGTTACAATGCCATTTTCCTTAGTTTTTAATATAGTCACGCGTTCCCTGTTATCTTTCCTTGTTCTCATGTATCCATAAAATTTCGTTGTGTTGTCTTTCGAATTTGCATTGATAAGAAATTTTTCCTTTGCCTCCTTCTTTTCCCTATTTAGGTTCCGGACCAAGGTCCTGTAATGGTGTGACATTTCTGTACTTTCATTCTTTAATCTGTGTGCCTTTCTTACCGCTATCTTGAGTTTTTTTAATGGTTTTGTTGTAGTACTCCGGATCCGTGTTCTGTTTCATTTTTTTTATGGGAACATACTTGATTTGCCCTTCAAAAATTATGTCTTTGAATCATTCTCCCCTCTATCACAGTTTCCAGCATCCCATTGCCAATCAATATACTTCACATTCATTTTTCCTATCCCCTTTTGATTTCTCCCAACACTCCCCTCTCCTCTCTCACCATACCCAGTACTTCCTCATTTGTTTTCCTTGCTGCCCACTTCACATTCTCCATCTTTCTCCAAACCCTCATTTCAAAAGCCTCCAGCCTATGTCTATCATCCTGCTCCAAAGACCACGTTTCCGTACCATACATAACCAAGCTCCACATCCACAAATATCTATCCTGCATTTATATCAGTTCCAACACACTTTTCCTTAACTTTCTTACTCTACGTCCCTGTCATCAAAGCCTTCCTTATGAAAGCTTCATTGCCCAGCACAATTCTTCTCCACCAGAAAAATACCAGCTCCCTGAGATCTTTAATGAACCAAAATAAAGACAAAATAGACAGGATGGAAAACAGTGGCATCTACAAATGAAAATGCAATAATTGCACCGCTGCGTACATTGGTTAGACTGGGAGCTCTTTTAAAGTATGAGCTGGAGAGCCCAAACGCACTTCGCCAAACACCTGGAGGCAGCAGGCCACACCAGTGAATTCATCCTGGATATTCTACACGAGGAAAGGACGGGATGGACCTGAGCAATTGGAGATAAAGAAGAAGGCCTTTCACAAAGGAGGAGCTGGACAACCAAAACCTTTTTCTCTTCCCCACCCCACTCCTTGATATCTCCCTCAAACTAACACATTAGCGGCGGCCCTAACCAGAATGTTCAAACCACCTCCCCACTCCCACTCCATAGGGTCCCCTGAATTTGAGTCACTTCCACTACCTACACAACCTCGCTGATGGCGTCACGTTCAACCCGAAATCCCTTACCTGCGCAATCCCACTTTCCCCACCCACCTTACACTCCCATCCTCACTCCCCCCTTCACTCACCTCTTTGGAACCACGACCAATCATCGCTCTTCCCCCTCCCCCCTTCCTTTCTCAACAAACCTTCACACTCATATTGACACATGTCCTTCTAGAGAATTGTACCCGAAGGTATCACTTATGCATGTGATGAACTGCTGTCGCTGTGTGAAGAGCAACATTGAATGATCAATATAATTTAAACTTAACAAGTACAAACCCTTTGTGGTAGATGCAAAGGCAAGGCAGTCTGGCAATGGTATCACCCTGCATGAGGTCTTCCAAGCAGATAACACATTCTCCCTTGTTCTCTCCCAACACATCCTCTGTAGCATTCCCGCACAATATCCATGTTTATGGAATAAAGGAAGAAAGTGAATTAATACACTGTTTAAAAAATTACCACTACAATCATACAAGAAGTAAGTTTAATATAACCTAGAGAACATTATATAGGGTCAACAGGTAACCAAATTCATTGACTGAATTACCTAAGTAAAGAATATACATGGGCGTTTGCATCTTGCAAGAAACAGGTATCATGATTTTTCATATCATTAGGAAAAGGAGAATAAAAATAAGTTCCTAGTGCTCCTCAGAAAATATCAGCAAGTCCTTAGATACATAAAATTGTCAACATTATGCAGCAAACTGTCAGGATTGAAGTGCTAGGAATGCTTTTGACAGGTTATAGTTTTAGTATTAAAAGCGTCATTAATCCAATTATTGTATCTGATTGTTGCAAAATTCACAAAGCACATTACTGTTTACCACATTCATGTTGACTGTAGAACCCTCAAATTTGTGAAATTTTACTCCATCGCTTCACCTTTCTTCATATCAGAACAAACATGATGCCCACTGCAATCCTATTGCCCCCCCCCTCCCCCAAGGCAACATCAATCATGGCGCTGACCCTATGCCATTAGTGCATTAATAACAGTGGGTAGAGCTCCATTGCATTTGCTGGTTTAGAAACCTGTTTGAAAAATTGGATTCATCAAACATCATCCCTTTAAAATAAAACAAGATTAAAATAACTGCAGCTTTAACTTTTCCAACAATTGTGAAACAGAAAAACGCAACATAAAACAAATAAAATTTCAATCCAGCGAAATATCTGGAGAATGGTTGTCACTTGCAGCAAATTTTCCCAAAAGGCATTGACAACCACCACGCCCGATTCCCAATTTGCAGGGGATGTGATCAAGAGACAGTGGCCAAATGCACTTTCAATGCCAATGATTGCATGCATCAGCCCTTACAGCGGAGAAAGAATGAGGGCCTGTTGAGCAGCTAGTAGCACATTGCTCGGGAGCATGACTCCCATGTGGCATGGAGCCAATTTTTTCAAGCACCAATTCAGGAGCCAATCACCAATTTTTCCAAGCAAATATTTTGCTGGAGTGGCATTGGGTGCCTTAAAGTGGGAAACGTGGGTTGCACATTGAACCTCGACCGTCTGACCAAAAACTGATCGAAGGAGGAGATTCAATATTAGTCGTTCGAAAGCTTTCAACATTTCAATACAAGAGGCTCAGTCAATAACTCCTTAGAAAAACCAAGACATGGCTCTAATAATGCATGATAAGGATTCCTTTTAGTGAGGCTCATCTCTTACTAGACTGCTGTTAAAGTTTCTGCTGTATCAATCTCGTGGTTTCATTTGACACATGAAGCACTTTTAATTTAAATTCACAGGTGTGGTTAGTCTCGAGTACGTGTTTGGCGATCATAGATGTGTTGTTGCCTTAAATCTTGCACTTCTCGTGTTCTTTGATTCGGGTGGAGAAATTCCTACCAGTTTGGCCCACATATATGGCACCACACTCGCACTGTATACCATACACACCACTCTTCCTTGTATTGTCGATGGTATCCTTGTATTTTCAGAGGAGTTTCGATGTGTTGAAGGGGGTGTAAAAAGAGACTAAATTTGTCCTTCGGGAGTGCATTCGCTAAATGGTATGATGAGTTGTTGATAAAGGGGATTTTGCACCATTTTCGGGTTTCCGTGGCCCGTGCCATTTGTAGGGAGGTTGTTATGTTAGTGGCAAGCTTGGTCCTTTTCTTCCGGAGTAAGGAGTTGATCAAAACCTCCTTGTAGCCATTGTTGACGGCGATGCGTTTAATTATATTTAGTTCATGGTCAAAATGTGCTTTAGGCATGGGGATTTTGATCAACCAATTTATCATGGAGTGGAAGCTGGCTAGTTTATGGGAAATGGGGTGGCATGAATCTGTGGGAGTGACCAAGTCAGTGTAAGAGGGTTTCTTGTAGATCCCAAACACGTGTTTACTCTCTCGAAAATCGATGGTCAGGTCAAGGAAATTTATTCTCCCATCGACTCCTGGCTCCATGGTGAACTTTAAAGAATTATGCACTGTGTTTAGGAATTGAAAGAATTTTTTCAATTGTCTATTGCTCCCTGTCCAACAGCATAGGATGTCATCGACATATCTGAACCAATTTTTGTTCTCCTATTTTAATGCTTAGCTTAGCCTCTCTCTTCATGAAAACCATATAACCTTTGCTTTATTTACATTTATTTTCATTCAAAAGCCATCCCAATGAGTTTCCCATTCATTCAGCAATGCTTTCAATTCCTTGGCTGACTGACGAACTGTTTGGTCATTAGGAAACCTAATTTTATGAATTCCTTTCCAACTTCCATTCCTACCTCCAGTTCTTTGCTTGCTTCTGTAATCATTTCCTCCATGTATACGTGTTGAACAGCACAGGTGATAATGGACAACCTTACTCCTCTTCCTAACACTGCCCATCCAGACTCTCCATCCCCCACTCACACCTGAGCAGTCTCAGACATGTACAGGTTGCGGATTCAATCCATCCTTTCAATCAATTCCTTCAGTGCCCTCTCCATCTCGCCTTCAATTAAGCCAGAACCTACCCAATCACACATCACAAAAAACCACTTCCTGTCTTAACGCATGCCCGTATGCAACTGAACTGAAGTGTGTCCAAGTGGTGAGGAACCCCTCTCCGCCAGCAGTATTGCCTCTACATACCATTTTGTAACCCGCCGCCCCTGCCTTATCTTTTTGAAACGGACGCTACATTTCATAATAACTAAATTGTGGTCAAAGTCGGCATCCAATCCCGGGAAGCTGTGCAAATTTATCACACTGTTCCTAAACCTGTGTATAACCAGGATATAATCTAGCTGATACCTTTCTGAGTCACCTGGCATTTTCCATGTATACCTGCGTCTTTTGTGGTGTCTAAACCAAGTGCTGGTGATAATTAACCAGAGTCCTGCAAAACTCAATTGCTTTCTCTCCGCGGTCAAACCTTCGCCTACCGCCGCATTCCAATCCCCCATCACTATCGAATTTTTCCCTGCGGGAACACACGCAATTATGTCCTCTAACTGATCATATATCCTATCGACATCATCTTCCTTTATGGTTGCTCGGTGGCATGTATACCTGAATAATAACCAAGTTCGTCGGTTCTGCTTTTATCTCCACTAGCAGTATTCTATCCGTTACCTGCTCTATGTTGACTACGCTTCTTCCTACCTCTTCATTTAATACTATGGCAACCCCTCGTTGGCTCTCGTCCCCGCCGCTGTATATTATTCTATACTGATCACTCCAGTAATCCCCGCTATCCTTCTATCTCACCTCGCTTCGACCTTAAATATCTATATTTTCCTTCTCATTTCTACCTTCATTTTCTCTAATTTTCCTGTCCTCAATATAGTCCTGACATTTCTAGTTTCTATTCCAACTAATTTGGTCGTTGCTTGTATCTTATGTGCTGCTGATTTTTGAAGATGGAAAAACTGAGATTCGAGCGAGGATTAAGTACATTCCTGGGGGACTCTGCTCCTTTCAAATTCAGTCAACTATTGCCAAGTTGACAGAGTGTGGTTGGGACAGCTTAGATGATGGTCCGCACAGTGGTCGGCCAAAATGTAAAGAACCCCAGAACTTATTACGAAAGTGCATAAAATGGCCATGGCCACTACGGCCGACTGAAAGTGCGAGCAATCGCTGAAGCTCTATGGATGTCATCTGAACGGGCATATCACATTTTGTCACACAGGTGACATACTAGCAATGGAACTATTGGACATGAGAAAATTGTCAATGAGACGGGTGCCGCAATTCTTGACGCAGGATCACGAACGCATCAAAATGGAAATATCCTAACAATGTGTGGCCCGTTTTAAGAGCAACCAACAAGATTGTCTGCACCAGTTTGTGACCCCAGGTGAAACTTGGGTCCACTACTATATCCCAGATACAAAACGGCAGTCAAAGCAATGAGAATATTTTGATTCACCACCACGCTAGAAAGCAAAGGCAATACGGTCGGCCGGAAAGTTGATGGCCTCAGTTTTCTGGGATGCGACAGGGATTCTGTCGTTAAACTATCTTCCCAGTGGTCAAGCAATTACTGGGCAATACTACGCTAACCTCCGGGACAACTACAGCAAAAGATACATGAAAAGAGGCCAGATTTGGTTTCATCAATACAATGCACGCTCATCCACTAGTGTCGTCGCCATAGCAAAAATACTTTAATTGGCATACGCACTGACCCCACCCACACCCACCTTATTCGTATAATTTGGCTCCGTTAGATTGCCATCTCTTCTTCAAGATGTAAATTTTCCTCGGTGGATGGAGATTCTCTTCAAACGAAGGAATAACAGCCGAAGAAGACGAGTATTTTGCAGACCTGAAGGAATCTAATTTTCGAGATGAGATATCAAGACGTTGGAACATCGCTGGACCAACTGCAATAGTGTACAGGGAGAGTACATTGAAAAATAAAAAAAAAGTTTAACTGAGGTTAGGCGTTTATTTCTATTCTATCCAGAGTACTTTCCCAATTACCCTCATAAGGTTATTATTTAGCTCTCTCCGGAGGAGCTTAGTACTATCATGTAAAACTAATGTTATATCAGTGGATCGCTGTAACAGTTTATTCAATTCCTTTTAACTGAGTAGTCTATTCGAGAGAAAAACCTAAAATCACAAGTTTAGGCATTGAATCATGATCCCAAATGCAACGAAGTCATGTGACAGTAATAAGGACCCCAGCTGAATTTTAGGCGCATATATATATATACTTCGTTCAAACTTTAATCGCGCTCACCCGTGCGAATCGTAGGGAAGCGAAATCTGCACAGCCGCTCAACGTGCGTCGGCAGAAGGTGCCGTCAATCAGAAAGCCTCTTCGGCGCCATGCACACCAGGTATTCGTGAGTCGCGCGTGTTGCCAAGAACGCGCAAACCATGGCGTTCTACTTCGCGCCATCACATTTGAATGCACATTGCTGCAACCCATGCCAAACACAACCTTCCCTTTCTGATTGGCGTTCGAACGTACAACCGTTTTCCAGATATTCAGGTTCCTTGAGAGTACATGCTCTGCATTCTTAGTCTTCCGACAAGCTTAACTGAAACATATGTTCAAGGCAAAATACATTTATAGTGATGGAAAATTTTTTTGAATCTCGATTTAGAAAGGGAGACGAATTTCTCTCCGCACAACCATGAGTAAAATACATTACACTCCTCTTTTACTCGCGATATTTCACAAGAATCTGCATTGAAAAAATTAAACTATAAACTAATGACCGGATAGGAGGTTACCATAAATTGACAGATTCTACGCCCTGAGTTTTCGTGGGCATGACTGAAAGAAGAATCAAAATTAAGGACGGCACGACCACGATGCCACGAATTATGTCGTCCACGCTTCCTCTGAATCGATCTTAAATATATTTCGTTTGAATCGACCTTAAATATATTGGACAATATATCGGTCCCTCCATTCGTCCCCGTCCAATCACCAGGTCTAGTGGCACGAGCCAAAGTTCAGTCTTTCATCCCTCCAAATGTTTTCCGGTATCAGCACAATTAGAAAAACGTTAAATGATACACGGAGATGATACAAAAAGAACCGAGGGCTAAAGCAACCCGCACCACTCAGTTTTCGTTAGACATACCCTTTCAAACCCTATACTAGTATTCCCATTCAGATTCCTCAAAGAATTTTATTGCTTAAGACTACAGAAAAAATATACTATAAATAAAGACCTTTCTGTGATTTGCCACGAATACAATTAAAATATCCCATAATTCATATCTAATTCATCCAATCATTCATACACAACTCTATTTAATGAAACTAGGATTCTGCGAACCTTTGGCCGTGATTACGTCAGGAGTCAATCCTATAGCCAATATTGAGTATTTTAGAAAAACTATGCCGAAAGTGAGCTTTCGCAGTAATTGCTCGATCCGCAGTCGGAAACATTTATCGTTAAATGGACGGTTTCAACCCTCTGGCCTTTTGCTCCATTCTTGAACCAGTACTCTTCAAGAAGATCCGACATGCCCGCACAAAATTAAAAGCGCCTTCTAATGAATGGGAAAATATTGCACATTCTTTTTTTTAAATGCATTCCATGCCGTTGGAATAAAATAATCAGAGCAAATATAAATTTACCAACTCTAGGCAAATATTTGAAAATTAAATAATGTTTTATCTTATTATCAACTCCGCTGGGTTGCCAAACAGTTAATTTTAATGAACATCACGCCTCACGCACCAAACACTCCTCCGAGTCATGTTTTCATTACAAACTGAGCGATGGCCCCCCTACACGACAATTACGCGCACACTGACATTACGGGAGGATGTGAAGGAACACGTCTCCACACCCTCTCATTACTCCCCAACCTCTCGCATCCCATTTTAGGTGGACGGAAAACAGCAGTGCTCCGCAAAACATAACATTTATATGTCCGAATACAATAAAAAACTATTCATTTTAAGAGCTCTGCACGGCCGCAGAATATCATTAGCAGCTACAACATTAATTATGGGATATTAAGACGGTTTTTTTGTCTCAACAAAAATGCGGTGCGAGTAAAGAGAAACTTGAAAAGTATATTAAAGGCGCCAAAGAAAAAAATAACAATCATCGAGATATGTTATGGAATCTGGAGGCTTGAAAAAAGCACGTGGTATCCGCGAGTTGACCCGAATCAGACGAGGACAACCTGCTCGGCGCCCCGGAGAAGGCGGGTGCCTGGAGATGCACTGGCGGGTCGTCCACGAGTGGGTTCTGCGTTTCGAATAGCATGCGATAGTCTCGTCAGCCAGTTCGGCTCTCCCGCACGAATTTTCTTCTGAAACTGCGGCTCCAGTGTTCGACAGTTCTTTTTTTGACCTTTGACCTATTTCGTGCGGCCCTTGCCGCTTCCGCCGCGGATTCAGGAGAGAGGAAGGCCATCTGGCGGCAGGTGAATGTACTGTCCGGGGCGGCTGCGGATCCACCGCACCACGCATCGATCGCCTCCTCGGGTGCAACCCCCCCCCCCCCCGGCCATTGCCAACCCCTCACGATCACTCGGGGGCGGCACTTGGACCACGATGCAGAGGCCACCGAGGAAGCAGATGACGAAGCGTTGGCATTCATTCTCTGAACCTGATTTCAAATTAATGCCGTTGTGCGACGGCTGCTATATTTACAGTAAAGGGGGACGCTGCTTAAGGGAATGCAAGAACGACTTCCTCCCGACTAGGCCTCCATCCGCACTCAAACTGCATGCTTGACATCTTTGCCCGTTGTTATCAAACGAAGTTGCCCACTAAGGCCTGCTGGAGAACTGAACTTGATACATCTTACAAACTTTAGTTTATCCAGGCCTTCCAACTCTCGATCGCTTCGCCGAGGTTTCTCGAGAGTCGGCACTGACCGATTCAACTTGCTTAAATGTCCCTCGGAGTCTGAATGGTCGAGAGTCGCTCGATCGGTCGCTCAAAATCCCATCCCGAGGATTCCGACCCGGTGACCTGGCGCGATACTCATCACGCGAGCCGCGAGAGGCACCGCAGGCGGGGGCGGGGATCGAATGGCGGGAATGGATCGTGAAGCGCCGCCTTTGAAGCCTCCGTGGCGACCTGGAAACCACGGCGACGCTAATGCTGGGCATTCGAACCGCTTCGATTCGGACACTAGTTGGGTGTTTTCCCGCGGCAATCCCGATGAGTACCTCCGTCGATGCACAACTGCAAACGATGCCCTAAGGACGAAATAGACAGACGTCGAAACAGCGAGCTTCTAAAGGCGATTCTGCTCCGAAGACGGTGAAATCGACCGAGCAGCAAAACAGCCTCCGAATCGGCTACACGATTGCGTTCAATTCTCCACTGAGAGAAAACGCGACAGCCATCTATACGAGATTTTTCACGCCCAATTTTTCGTGCAAATTTGAAGACGCAGTAGTGCCTTGTGACATGACTGTGGCCTCAACTATTTCGCGAACTTTGATTTGTCGATCGCTCGAAGCCATATCGTGGATTTTGTCAATAATGTCGGAGGAAGTCATTTCCGATGGAAGTCCCGAACGGCGTTAAACATTTGCACGGCCACGTTTAAACTCATTAGCCCAATCGTAAACGGTCGCAAAGACAGGAGAGGATGTGCCATGAACTTAATCCAACTCGGCTTTGAACTCTTTCGGTGTTAAGCCATTTAAAAAGAAGTGCATAGTCACCGCATGAAACTTATTTTTTCGGTTTCTCTAAATAAGCAAACGTTTGCTGGCTCAATCAGCTATGAAAATGAAATCATGACGGATTTCACTGAATCTTTAGCGGCAACATAGTGAGACATGAGGATCACTAAAAGCAAATCTCTTCCTAGACTACGAGCGCCATCTCTTGGATTGTCTACGGACTTATTGAATGACCCACGAGGCAGTAGTAGTTTTAGGGGAGGCGACCGACAGATGAGGTCATTTTTGCCATTAGGGAGGAATGAAAAAGGATGAAGAGTGGAGATGAATATGGTGTGGTGGTTAACGTAATGGCTTCCCATGAACCAGAGGGCCCGGGTTCTAATCCTGGAAATGGCAGATATTTATCAGTGATATCCGGACCTCTACTTGTGCTTTGTGGAGGGCACTTTGAATACGCCGTCCGTCGGATGGGACGTTCAGCTGCGGACCCCTAGGCGCCTTTCGTTAAGAGTACGCTAATGCCGACGCCGGGTTTCTCTCCACCCTTCATCCTCCTTTCCCTGAGCATCCCTAATGGCCTCAGCTGTCGGTCGCCTCCCCTAAAAAATAGAACTACAAAACGACGGCTTCCGAAATAGCTCTTTTCTCGGAAATAATATTTTATAAATCCATAAATGATCGCGCAGCGCCCAAAGACTGGAAAGTAGCCAATGTAACACCTATATTTAAAGAAAGCTGCAGAGGAGATCCGAGTGATAACCGACCCATCTCTCTCACATACATCTCATGCAAAATCTTGGGAGTGCATAATTCTAAGTTCAATCGTGAAATATCTCGATTCTCAGAATTTACTTGCTCAAAACCAACACGGCTTCCGAAAGGGTGGATATTGCGAGACCAAACAAACGGCAAGGGCGATTGATTCCGCTACGGTCTTCATAACAGCTCAGCGACGACCTTTCAACAACTTTCTTTAACTATTACTACTTACTCACTTAAAATTATAAAACCATCAACATAATCTGAAAGACTCGTTTAAAACGAATAAGCAAATCTATAGTAAACTTAAGTACACTAACAAGTAGTTTATAATGTCCAATCTTAACTGAGCTATGCACAAATTCAGTATATCTGGATTTCAAGAAAGCCCTCGATAAAGTGCCGCCCAATAAATTGTTGCACAAACTTAAACGCTGTGGTATCTATGAGAAAATTATAACTTGAATTTAAGACTTTTTGTCACATCGTAAACAAATACGAGCCGTAGTCATCGATAGGTTGCGCTCATCGAGATAACTTGGGGAAGTGTAATAGGGACGCTTCTATTCCTAATTTGCATTATTGACTTGAGCTCATACATTAGCGGCAACCTCAGATTATTTGCAGGTGGTATGCAGAGGTCCAGAAGATAGTGAGCTACTCTCACTAACTCTGCACTAGTTAGGCCACATTTGGAATATGCCTCAAGTACCCTTGGAAGAAAGTGCTGTCAAGAGATTTAGATGGGCTTGGGATGAGGGCAGTGGGCTTCAGTGGCTCCTTTCCACCAAATCTCCCACATTTCTTAATTATCCCATTCCTACTCACACTGCTTCCCACAATCAATCTTTTGGCGACTGCTTCTCCGTGTCGGTGATTGAAATCCTTCCCAAATCTGCTAGTATAATACAGGTGAGAACCCGCGAGATGGCGCATATCTGGGTGGCCCAATCATTTAAACCCCCCGGACTGAACCAAGCCCACTGAATGTATCATATGGCTGCCTACATATTCCCCCCCACCCCCTTGTTCATTTCCTATTGGTCCCTTTACCTCTCCCTCCCCCACCTCTCCCCCGCACATCCTCTCCGCTGTTCCCCGAGAACGCCATTCTGAAGACGACAGCCGAGCTGTCGAAACGTCAAATAACATATTGTGAGTGTCCTTTCTTTGTGTCTCTATATTCTACAAATCTACAACCGTGGCGCTTGGCGACATATAAGACCCACGGATCTCAGGGTAAATTACATATCCTCGATAGCTCAAGTGGTTAAGAGCATCCGCCCGGCAAGTGGAAAGATCCGGTGTTCGAGTCCCGGTTGAGGAAATATTTTTACTCTTGTGATCCGTTCGATTCCGCCTTCCCCACCTCTATTGTGTTCGTCCTTTATACGTGTTCCTATCCCTTTTCCTTATATATGTTTCTGTATGTATATATATATATATATATAATTATATATATATATATATATATATATATATGAGTGGACGTTGAAAGGTTTTTTGCATGGATGTGTACGCCTCTGGGGATGTGAACTGGCATGAATTCGTTAATTTTCCACATGGTTTTATTATTTTATACGGGTGGTGACCTAACACTCCTGACCCCACGCCCTTACGGCGTCTTGCGGGGTATTATGCAGATGTAAATAATTCATGTGCGAGAGATTACTCGAGGTCGTCGGATACGTGGATTATTCTAGCAAATGAAAGCGGTACATCTCGGTGCATTCAGGGGCAAGACACGGCGTGTCCGTCCGAAATATGGCCGCAAGGGAAACTACCGCCAAGGATCGTTCCGACGGAACGGCCGATCATTACACACTTCGTTCGAGCCGCCCCGACTCTCCCGGAAGAGGGAAGCCGAACAACGAACAGCCCCGCGAAAGACGCGGTCGCCAGGGAGGAATTGGCGGGGCTCCCCCCTGCGCCCCCGAGGACAATGTTTATACGAAACCCTTTCGCCGCAGCAAGGGCGCGGGGGGCTATCTGCCCCACGTGTTCGGTCGGGCGAGGTGAATGCACTCGCGCGGAGAGTGGGAAAGGGCTTTTTGGCGACGGGCCAACCCTCCTCCCCCCAGCACCGGGCCTTCCCGCCGGGGGCCCGAACAATCCACACGGCCAAAGGAAGAACCCAGAGTGCCGGAGGGCCCCACTCTTGAGGCCAGGCCATTAACGGACACGCACGAGGGGCGCAAATACTAGCCGTTGGGAGGAGAGACACACACGGACTCATCTGGAGAACTCTTCAATTCCCTCGTTTACAACTGGAATTCCAATTGATGCGCCCTGAAAATATATCTCTTTCCCCTATTCAACCGTACATCAGGACTACAACTTAGGCGAGTTTTCTGCAGTTTGCCTGGTAATATGAATGAAATTCACTGAGAAACCTAAAGAAAAATCGGCATTCATGAGCAACGAAACCGTGTATTTTTCTCCCCAGTCGCCGGCATAATGGGATAATTCACGCGGACAACGTCCTTCGCATAAGATTGAATGTTGCTGGTGTTATTTCTATGGCGACGACTAAATAGTTAATTCCCATCTCGCGCTAGGCCACGCTTCCCCATCTTCAGGTTTTTACGACAGCCACTTCTATTTCGAAAGTCTCGAGACCTTCGCCCAGGTTTTCCTGAGTCTCTTTTTCAAGGCTTTTTTTTCCTCTCGATCTAAATCCGCCACACGAGAAGCAAATTATCCAACATTCATGCAGGTACGGACATCATGGCTTCCAAACGATTCCTAATCCTACGCCGAGCCGGTCTCTTCCATAGAGCGCGCATTTGTCACGACGGCAAATTTAAACACCGTGCGCGAGAACGCTCTGCCGTCAAGTCTCAGGCCGAACGAGACACGCGGGGAAGGGGGGAGGGCGGGGCGGCGCTGATTGGCGTACAACGGCTGCGCGAAAGGCTAACGCCGCCGCGATTAGATACCACTGGTATCACTGAAGTTCCTCCGGGGAGATCTAATTAATTAACTTCTCAACGAGGAACTGAGAGTAGCAAAGAAGTATGGCGAAAGGATTAGCGCGAGTACATGAAGATATTTATGAATCAAAGTAAAGTAGAGGAGAGTTGAGGGAATCGTGGAGATGCTTCAAGGGAATACGTAAACTACCTCGGGCAGAGTGAGAGGGGAGTCACGAATGGTGCGGGGGGGGGGGAGGGAACTCCAGACTCATTGCACCCCTCGAACGAGTAGCCATTTGAGGGCGCCATTCGATTTTCAATGAACTTAAACACGCGTCAGAATTATCTCAGTAAGCATCAAAACAAGGAGCCCGACCCCTCTCTCTCTCTCTCTGCGGGGCTGCCAAGAACGGGCCGCCACATTCCCTGCTCGTAACTTTAAAGGGACCATGAGGTGCACGTCCATCACTACTCCCTTCTTACATTCCCGTCATGTTACATGACCCGTCTTGGCATGGTTGTGGTTCATTTCCATTTCATCCTTTTACCTTACACCAAAGAACTATTTTATTGGGTGAAATTAATATTTGTTTTGAATGAAGCCTTCCTAGCGTACGCAAGTTTTCGGGAGGTTTTTTCAGCGATTGTTTTTTCCCTTCCTTTCCGATATCCTACCTCATCCGTTACCCATCCCACCCAGTGCTTGCACGCCCTGCCACACACCATTTTGGTGGATCACGGGGTATTTACGTACATGTAAAATACCAATTGACGGCTTCTGCATGCGTAGGGTGTAAAAGTGATTCCCGCGAGTGACTGTCCTGCGGGTGGGGGTCCGAGGGGGGGTGTCCGAGGGGGGGTGTCCGAGGGGGGGTGTCCGAGGGGGGGTGTCCGAGGGGGGGTGTCCGAGGGGGGGTGTCCGAGGGGGGGTGTCCGAGGGGGGGTGTCCGAGGGGGGGTGTCCGAGGGGGGGTGTCCGAGGGGGGGTGTCCGAGGGGGTGGTCGGGAGGGAGGGAGTCGGGGTAAAGGGTGAGACGGGACGCCGTCCAACCTCGGAATCCTTTGAAGGGAGACCTCCAAACGCCACGCACCACTACTTCCTTCCTTCCACCCACTTCCTCGTCCCACTAGTCGCCCTCGCCCCGACTAAGAGCGCCTTCAACAACACTTCTCAAGCACACACCAAGGCAATCTCTCTCGAATGCACCCCGGCTTACCCCGACCCCTCACGTGGACCTCCTGCAGCCAAACTTCCCACGCAACCCATCCCCCCCGACCCAACCTCTCCCCTGGGACCGCTCCGCATAAACAGTCCATCAGGTAATAAGACTGGGTCTGGTAAAAAAGAATGTATTGATCCGATCGGTGCATATAAATAGAATTCTTCCAAATAGTCTCCACCCGCTGCCAGCCAAAATACACCGTTGCGAAGGCTCCCTGGAAGTCAGTTGCCGTGACCTCTTTTGGAGACTCTGGGACGGCCCGTCGGGGATGGCGGGAACGTCTTCCAAACGATGACCTCTCCGGCTTCCCTTGAGTTTTGGGTACAGTAAAAGGTCTGCCGAGCTCGCATCGGGACTGCGCGATGGCCGCGTCAACCGCCATCCGGGGCCAGGTCACGACGCAGGCGACCCGGACTGCAGTCTCGCGGTGGTAGAGCTGCCGGCGATCGGCAATCTTGCACCAATTTCGCACAAGCCTTCCACAAGTTCAAACTTTCAGAAATACTTCGTGAACCGTGGCTTTGGACACGCTGAATTGTTCGGCGAATAATCTTACGCCATTACGATGGTCGGAGAGGAGAAGAGTGTTTACTTCGGCCACATTTTCGTCGGAACCACTCGTTGGCGGTCGTCCGCTCAATGTCTTCAACGGTGTCCCGTCCGTACTTGAACTCGCTTGGCCATCGGAAGCCCTGGGCACTCGACGGGATGTTGTCTTTATAAGCCTACTTTACAAAGGTAAGCGTCAAGGGAGCGGAATTGTACTTTCACCCACGTGAAAGTACAATTTATTGGCGTAACGCTGCTAGGTCTAACGCTCCATTTTTAACGTTTTCTGCCCTGGCAAATACTCAGCAACAGATTTAGCCCCGTCGGACGACGCTCACTGCGCGAGTGGTCGGGCGCGACTGCCCGCCGTTGGGCGTGCGTTACTCCGCTCACTTCTCATACCGCCAATCAATCAATCCCCCGCCGGGGAAACCAGGACTGCTGCCGATCAGAGCGACGCGCGGAGGCCAGTCTCATTATTTTACGGACTAAACAAAAAGCTATACGATCCCATGGCTATCAATACATGTACTGTTGCGCTGCAGGTTTACATAGCGAAATGCGTTCCTAAACATAAATACATTCTTCCTTTAGCCTATCACCTCATAGACTGACTTAGTACAGAACACAATCTCCAAGTTGTCTGCATACATATATGTCTACTTACGCGTAGGGACAATTCACTTGTTAAGCTGAATTATTATCGAATCAAAACGATACATGCAGTTAAAAATGCCTCAATTTCAAATATTTCTCTAGTCCAGCTGGTTACATTTCAGTTTGCGATTGCTTGACGGAATGCAGTCATTGAATACGGCTTGTCTAACATGACCAAAAGGTAAGAAAATAATTGCACCACTTACCGTTGTAACTGAGCCTGGGTTTCGTCAGGCACATCACTAGATGGCACTCTATGTCGTCTGGAAGGACGAACTTGGAGCAAACCGGACATTTTATCCCTGAGAATAGAAAAAGATGCGTACATCAGAACGAGGGCGCGATTCAATCAAAATTACTTTGCGTGTTAAATTATAACTAATATAATGCATTAAAGATGGAGAGAGACTTCAGAGCACGAACAATGCGACGCTCATGTTCGCGAAGAAAATCAACGCTTTCACTCCGTGAGTTTGGAAATTTCAATTAGATTATAGCAGTTATAAAAAACATTTTGGAGTTTATAGCCTTTTGAGAGCGAAGAATAATGTGATAAGTCACGAAAACCACCTTCAAAGTGAAATAGATTAGGTTACGGTGGTGAAATAAAAGCGAAGCTAGTAAAAAGAACGCGAGTGACACAAAGCCACTGCTCTGGCGATTAGGCCAACGTTCAAAGAAGAGAGTTGAGAAGACCGATACATTCTCGCACACACGACGACATATCCTGAAAATACAATCCAACATCTGTCCCCGAGGACAAAACCACCAACCGGCAGAGGGATGAGAAAACGACTCGGCTAATTCTGTGAAATAGTCATGAATCGACTCGATGGGGGCGTCGGGAAAGAGGTTCCGTCAAATTCACAACGAATTTTTAAAATTGCGCTCATATTTTTTTTCTTGTGAAAGGCCATCTGGTGGGAAATATTACTAGTCGCTCCTCGAGTCATAGCTACATGGTTTTTTGGGGTCTCTTTGTTGGGTCGGGTACTTTTGGGATTATCCTCGTATTCTCATGTCGATGGTCCATTAAATAGAATTCATAGCTCGATTCTCATTTGCTCTTTAACTCTGCAAGTGACCCGCCACAATTAGCAGAGTTTTACAAAAAGCTATGATCGCGAGGCTAGAGTCTCCGTCGCAGAAATGTCCGGGTTGGCACTCAACTTGCAGACGAGCGCCCAGGGATATATGATACGTGCACGCCTTCAGAAGGGAGCTCTCACAAGTCATTATTAGCCAAGTCGATACCGTCCGAGTGATGACGCCTAACGCGTTCGAACGCAGAATAATGAATGTTACGAACCAACTCGTGATCGCAGTTAAATTTCAATAAGATGAAGTCAATTATGCACACAAATGACTCTGCAACCATTAGTTCCATAGAGTCGGCGATTGTGCAGTGTGAGGAGAATACGGCGGCACAACAAAAAGTGGAAATCTTTTAAGTAAGAGTAAAAGAAATTCATCCTCTAAGATAATTTGCAAGCGACAAGTGGGAAAGATATTCCTGTCACATTCACTTAATGGTTGAAAAATGACCCACACTACACATTAGGTTTGTTGCAGTCAATCAGGAGACCGAGGAAGTCCAAGTGGCACATTACGGATTCCTTTTAGGAATTCAGTTTTCGAAAGCTAAGGCGCCGGCGTCTCTTCCAAGATTAAACTCGTCCACTTGAGTTCAATGTCGACATACGACAACAAAAGCGCAAATACAAAGCGATGGGTTCCACTACGTATGACTGAGCAAGGCGAGAAGCGTCTTTTCAACTCAATTTAAGGAAACCAACAAACTTGGCGCGCACGATACGATCTAAAAAAATGTGATGACGGACCAGAATGAAGCAGACAAGGTATTACGACGCTAATTTGATTGTTATTTGAGTTGAGGAGACGGCGGATAAGGAGCTATCCGGTGCTTACCGAAATATCATTTCATAAATGGAAAATAGTGGCAAACGTTGAATATTACCGAATCGACGAAGGACGCATCGGCAAATTAACTGCACGATAAAAAATGCTACATGCGATTATAATTCACGATCGAAAAACTAGAAGTGAGAAAGCCAACTAAATAAATTAGAGAATTAGGAGAAACTAAACATTTTTGAAGTGTTTTAAAGTAAACCACATGATTTACGGGTTGAACGGCGTGACGCTTAGACTTAGCTAAGTAACCGCGCTGATCTCGCATCATGACCGCCCAATGTTAAGAAATTCGAAAAGACGAGACTTGCCATTTTAATTCTCCGCTCACACGCCTGAATGGCAGATTCATCAGAGTATAAGGCATTTGGTGAGTGACAGACTTTCGTAATTAACCAGAATAAACAAACTAGTGATGAAATTGTGAAAACATTCCGTCCATTTACTAAATACAGAGCTTACACGAAATGATTCTTCCGCCGAGGAGTGCTGGCCCCTGGCGAAGGCGGAATTTTGAAATCTAAAAAAAATCCGAGAATTAAAGAGAGGAGGCCGGGCAGAGGGAAATGAGAGAGAGGCGAAGGGTGAATATGGTCGAGGAGAAGAGAGCGTCCAGCACTCTTTACATTTCCAGAGACTGGTGAGACACCTCTCCAGGGAGAGAGAGACGGGAGGGGGTGGACGGGAGGAGGGGAAGGCAGGCGGGGGGGGGGGCACCGAGCCTTACTTCGCTGCGTGCGCACCCTCCGTTGGACCAACTCTAACCGCTCGAAATAAAACATTCCAAATAATTTTCATGTTAATATTTCGCGGGAGGATGGCGTATACTTAGCGCGCGCCGTGGGAGTTGGAGGGAGAGAGAGATTTCCTGCAGTTGGGCCAAGATTTTTTCCGAGCCAAGTGCTCGTTTCTCGGTTGGGAGGGAGGGGGGGGGGGTTACCGCCACCGTTCACCGTTGAATGACCGCTCGTGTGCGGAAGGAGCATTTCACTCGGGGTGGGGGAGGAGGGGGTCGCCCGTGGGACAACGCCACCCCGTCCGCCGGGGGCGAAAACCTTTCCCGAGCCGACGCCGGGGAGCGAGTCTCGGCCCACGGGGATACATTGCATTGGCGCGGGGTTTGGCCATTTCTCATTAACGGCTTTCGGCAGGCAACGAATAAAAGGCCTCAATGGCCATCGAGCGAGTTCTCGAAGATGCTTTCGTGCACTCCAGTGGGCCTGGAATGGCGTGGGATTCCTCCGACCGCCACAGTGGTAACGTACGACATGGAGGGGGCGTGGAACGAGGTCTGGACTTGAATTGGTCCACCGCGACAAGCGATTTTAAAATAAAGCTTTCGATAAAGAGGGCGAGTCAAAAATATACTCAAAATGAGTCCGAGAGGCAAAAACAAAAGACGGATGTGACCTAATTCTAGTTTCCTCCTCTTCTAAAGTGGATGTGGGACACCAATGGTCGCATGTAGTATGATGGATCACGCGCACGGCTGACAGCAAATTTTGGCGGAATTTCACAATACGAGGTTTGTTCCAAAGGTTACGGGAATGCAGTTACATTTCGCATTGTGCGCGGCAGAGTGCGCCATGGCTTCTTGCCGCAAAGTCAAACCATCAATGAAAGAGTACTGCTAATAACAAGTTCAACGTCAATTGCGTGAAGTAATAGGAAAGAACGCCAGTATTTGTGGCTAGACATTTCATGCACTATTCTTCGCACCACCGCGAGATGACGCCCCTGCCGCTCACTGATTGTTGTTTCTCGAATTTTCGGCCGAAAACAGCACTGTGCGATCGAGGCCTCCATATTCGCCAGCCTCCAAAGTGCGACTTTAATCTTGTTCCCAAAAATAAAGAGAAGAACCTTAAAAGGGCCGTCCTCGTTTTACAAACACAGATGAGATGTAAGAAAAACGCCTCGCTAGAGCTAGAGCCGGAAGCTTATACCAAAGATGGAGTTCCAGAAGTGTTTCGAGGATTGGGAAAAGCGCTGGCGTACAAGTGTATTGAATTAATGAATGGGGACTACTTCGTAGGGAATAATCACATTGATAAACTAGAAAAACTCCCTCCGAATAACTCAAATACCTGATATTTATTACATACACCAAGTATTCTAGGAAATGGATATCAAAGCACTAGTTTATGATCACCTTCCACGCGCAAGAAATTACATTTTGGGTCAAAATACGTCATGTGAATAAGTAATTGGCCAAAATGAGTCGTACCATAGTTGGATTTTTAATAAATCTGAGTGTGTACTCATTTATTATAGACCCAGTTTAACTGCAATAAATATCTCCTCTTCAGGATTCCAAATTTTTAGACACCCACTGCACACTGGAGAAGTTTCCGAGAAATATTTCTCCTGGCCACCGCTCGGGACAAGGAAGAAGATCGAAACCACTGAAAGGCCAATCGAGGTCCAGAGTGTTATATGCGAAAATAAGGTGCAAGTCACTTCAGGAAAGCTATTTCAGGAGGCAAGGTAATTAGCATTGGTAAGGTTTAATTGAGGGTTGTGGCCGACCAATCTTGAAATCGAAGGATTGATGAAAAACATTGAAATATTGACAATAGTTGAGGTAATTATATGACATAGGTTAATTAATTTCAGTAATCGGGCGACTATTCATCAACGCTGTACATTGGGGATAACAGATTTTGGGGGCAAACATGGTCTTCACTGGGATTCAAAAAATGTCATTCCATACATACGGGTACAATTGTTTCTCTTGTCTACTTACAAGGCAACACAAACATTGCAACAGAAAAGAACAATCATACAGAAGAAGAAGGCTTCAGTCAAAAATGAATACACCACGTCGATTAATGATCGGATCAAGCGGTCCATCGATAAGGTCGAATCTCTAATCAGACTGTCCCCGTCAGCATCCGAATTTCGCAGACCGAATGACGACACGGTGAGGGAATGAACGCGACGGTCGAGCGATTAACACCGAAACGCGGGCGACGCTCTTGAATCTCGATCGCTGGAAAACCCAAAGAGACTTCTATGAGGTTCCGAGGACACACCTTGCTCCAAAACTGACGACACTTCGAATCGGAGCAATTCTACCAAGAAGCGCGGAATGGTGTCCCATCTGCTGTCGTGGTACATGCATTGCCTCAAAAAATACAAATACTCCGATTTTTGATTTAGCCATACTGTTTTTACGTAGCATTAGCAGTAATTGATTAATTATAGAGCACTGCAGACGCCTAAGGTCAAATGGCGACGTAAATCTGCCCCGTGGGACATCCATTCCCGAAAGGGAGATCCTCCCTTTCCGAGGCAGGACGGAAAACATGTCCGAAGGGGATGACCAACGTATTTAGCGAGTCATTTACATTTGGAGCCGATTGAGAAATACCATTTGAAGGAAACTATTGTGGCAATCAGGACGATAGAAAACGATTGAGAAATGCCATTTGAAGGAAACTATTGTGGCAATCAGGACGATAGAAAAAAACTACCTCGACGAGGAATAGAACCGCTGGATATCTCGTCATTGGCCGCAAAAGCCGACGAATCCCATCGAATGTTAGAAGACGCAAGAGACAAAGGCTAAAAAGGCGCAAGAATAACACGAAGGCGATGTCGGGAAAAGAGAAACCGCGTCACGACCGCACAGAGACGGATTAAGGAGTGACGACCATTAGCGGTGGAGGCGAGCGATGTTTTTGGTGATTTTTTCCGTCGAGACTTAGTTAACTGTTAATGACGGTTGACGATGGCGTAACTAAAATTCTACGAAGAGACCTCGGCGCAGAGACGCCGGGGGTCAATTCTAATTCGAGTCGCCCCCGGGATCCATCGTTCAGCATCCCATTCAACCGACGAAAGAGTTTGCTCGGTATCGAAGTGCCGACAAAAACGCACTCAAATCTGCATCTGAATACCAGCGCTACGCATCGATCACGGAAATCCGGTTGGTCGTTCGGAAGCGAGCCCTCCGTCGACCACCGCAGCACGATTCTCGCGGAAAGACCTTCAACATCACCATTTTCCGTCTGCTGTTCCTTAAGCAGCTTGGCCAAGCGCTTGACGTCCGTGGGTCTCCTGTCGGGGTCGGGCGCGGTGCGGTGGGCAGGGATGCCCACTGGCCTCCTGGTCAAGGGCACGCGGGCAGACGCCGAGACAAATGACGAGGAGGAGTGGTGCAGGTGGATGCGTGAGGAGGCGCAGAGGCGGGCGGGCGAAGGGAGCAGGGACCCGCGGAGGGTCGACGTGGTGGTCACCACCGTCCGGCGGTAGGCCATGCTCGATGGACGTTCGCTCGCACTCGGGAAGAGGACGCGCGCGGTCAGCAGCGACAACCGATCGCGAAATGATTCCACGTCCAACATGAGATCCCCCCCGCCCCGCCAACGCACTTCCTCGCCGCCAGAGGGGGAGAGTCGACCGCCATCCCCTCTCTCGGCAAAAATCGATAGCTTTATAACTTCCAAGGCTTTCCGTTGCCGTCCTGGACGGTCCCCTCCCGCCGTAACCCCTCCGCCTACGGCCCCAGAATCAGCAGACGTCCGTCAAACGGCAGGGGGCACCGGGGAGGAACACAGTGCAAAGGTGTCCTGGGCCTCATTCACCCCCGTCACACAATAAGGACGGCGGTCAACGATCAAATGACGCCGTTATATATCGTTATACTCGACTGCTTTATCTAGGTCACGGGAAGGGACAACAACTGCAGCTGACGAAGTAGACACACTCCCGAGGGAGAAGAAAATTTCGAAGGAGGGCGTATCTACCTCAGGGATATGGAGGTGGGCAGTCCAGCGGAGGGCAAAGGGTTCGACTATTGTATGGGTTCGAATGCACTTGACCCCAATCTGGGAAACCTCGGCTTCGACCGAGCCGTGTGCTTATTGGCTCCATCCGATTATTGCGGGGCGCCACTCGGAATGAGGAACTGCCCCCCGCCCAATTACCCCATCCAGCTGTGAATCTTAAGCATGTATGGATTTAAACATTTTGAGCGTGGGACTTGGCTATTATAGATCGACCTTAGGGTTAAAAATTGCGGTTTTTGTAGTCTATAAAATGAAAACGTCTATTTCGGCATTTCCAAAAATGAAAATGCATACAACTTACCACTCGGTAAAATTTCATTTTTCCCAAATTCAATTTATATTTTATGGAGGCACTTCGTTATGATGAGGGTCGATTGGATAAAATACGTATCCTCGGCAGGTCTGTGCTATACAGGACGGTTCGCGGACACGATGGATCGGACGGATGAGCATCGAGGATAGCACCTGTGCCATCCTCGATGCGCATACGTCTGTCTGGCGCGCAGAGGGAGGGCACCGGTAGCTGAGCGCATCGGTCATTCGGCATTCGGTTGACAACACTCCGCTTGGCCCTAGGATTCGCTCGGGAGGCCCGCGGCATTCCCCCGTGCACGCGCTCCGGATGGCGAGGGCCGGCGGCGCGGGTGTCTGCGTAAGAAAGGCTTGGAGGGATCGGTGCACCGGAGATCTGCACTGAAGTGGGTAACAGGTACCACACGCACCCCGACCATCAACGCTGACGACCGCATCAGATTGCGATGCGGTGTCCCGTGTGAGGTTCCAAGGATGGAGTGCAAATCTGGGGGGAAGAATACTCTCTTATACGGAAGAACCACCTTGGCTTATGATTCATAGGATTTCTTTCTGATTTTTCCGCGATTTATGGCGGGAAAGGTGGCGGGAAGCATCGCGGCCCGCGTCGAATGTCTTCCGGGTGGGCGTATGAGCGCGGATCGCTGCTGTAGAGGACCCTTGGTCAAGGGTAGCGTCACTAATTCACGATGCCACGTTCCATGGAGCAACGATATGCGATTACCTTTGTGTTGGGCTCGGAATATCGGGTTCGGAAACCATGACCAAAGTTAATCCTTACCGACTGAACCCACGGAGATGAAGCAATGTCCCCCAGAGGGACAGGACGAGCTGCTCCCTAGGGGAGGAGATCGTCAGCCTCCTCTCCATTTCGCAATAAATTCAGGATTTGGAGAGTTTTTTCCACCATTCCTTGGAATATGGAGACATTCGATAAAGCCTGTGGCAGTGCCCTGCATCAAGTGAGCCCCCAACGAAGTGAAAGCAAGCCGCTATCGGAAACTATTGCGCGGAATAAGGAATAAACAGATTATGTCAGAATGTAAATATTTTGATATTGGAGAGAGCTCTTGCAAACATTTGTGTGTACTTGTAAGAAAAACTGCGTAATGCTTTTTGCGTAATCAAGAGTTAACTTCACAATTCCTTCCGTAGTATTTTATTACGGTTTTCCCTTTCTTTCTTTTGATGCATTAAGCTGAACACTTTTGGCACTAATTTCGCGTTCATTTTCTCTTGTCGGCCTATAGATTATCCGTTTTATATTTTGCTTTGAGTATTAGATTGGATAGTATTTCATATCAATAATTTTGGAGTTTTCATCTTAATATATATTATTCTACTCGTGGGTAATTTACGTGTCAGTAATACTATATCCCTGTCAGCAGTGGTTTTGAGATATTCTTGGAGTCGTGTGCTGTTCATTAATATTTATGCATACCTCTCTGGCCAAAGGTTTCATATTTTTAAGTTGAGATTAGTATCAATTAAATATTTATCCTACAATTAGTCTTTGTCAGCAATTTTCCATTTTTGTTTCTTTTATTACTTTGTGGGCCTACGTAGTGAAACGGTGACTCCCTTTGCAAAAGTTTGGCGATTGACCTATGATTACCCAGTTGAATTCAGTCAGACAGAATTATATTTTTACTAAGGGCACTTCTAAATGCTCACACTCTCCAAACACAACATCACGCTTGAAGATTATTTGCCGTAATTTTGGTACTCCGAAATAAGATTTGACAAGCACACAAACGAGGCATAAATACAATCACGGTGGTATCACGGGAAAATATGCGCGAATAGGAATGAAAACAGAATAACATGAAAAGATGATATTCTTATCCATTAAATGAAGCGCCAAACAAAGAAATATGTGCTTACCCCTACATCACAAATATCTGAATCGAATATCTTGATAAAATAAAGTTATTGGAAAAACTAAAACTACGTAAATTCGGAAGACGATGAGTTTCTCCTGAGAAAAGTTCCGCCTTTTCCCGCATCGCGTCAGGCCTCCGTTAGTAGTAATACTTTACCCTCTCAGAGAAAAATCCGAATATATTACCCTGACCCACATATGCATACGTATCCCTCCCGCCACGGCAAGCATTCTTCCGCTGGTTTATTCATTTATTTTTTCTATACCCTGCAAGCCACCGCCTGGGTGTGTCGCAGGGGGTCAATACACACCAGACTAACTTTGACCCGAATATGACCCTACCGCGGTCAAACAATAGTGTTATGATCCCCTATCGTTCGTGGAAAAAATGACACCTCAAATCTATCTGTTCTACACTTAATCTCTCTAATTTCAATTGATATGATCTCTCCTGTCCTAGTACGATGGGGGCAATAATACATTTTCAGCATCACTGCCAAAGAGACCTCCCAATTCATTTCCAAGAGCTTCAATATGTTGCCGGTTGCCGCGCTTCATGCACTTGGAATTATGGGGTTGCTATATGGCGGCGTTTAGGATACACTTCCTGCGTCCTAAATGCGGGGTCCGCAATAGGTGCCTAAATTTGCTGCCCAACCAGTTCGGACACCCTTCAAGATGGCGTCCTCCCTAAATCCGAGCGATTCCGGCGCCTAAATGACGCGTCCGGATGCAGGTTGAAGCAAAGGCCGCAAATAGTGGACGACTGTTCGGAATGAAACGCCCATGTTTCATGCTCCTCGGGTAAGAGAGGCTGGATGCATTCGGACTCACTCAACATTAATACCCAAGAGCATTCAAAGCTGACGCCAATGTTGACCAGCGAACCGTATTCAACAGAATAACTCGACTTTCTTTTTCATGCATTATATGAGATAAGTTTGTTTTCACTCACATATTCACTATCTTTTCTACTTAAACCATTCACACAGGAATCACCTCTGCGGAAAATGGAGCCCTAAGCATGAATAATGAAAACGAGGGAAATCGGGAATTTCTCCGTAAATCGGTGTTAATGAGTCGCCCCCGAAGAAATTGAAACATTTTTTGTTCTCCCGAAAATGGAAAAAAACCTCAACGAAGTTCTACAATATTCTTCGAATCGTAGGATATTTAAATATTTAACAATAAAAAAAAACAAAATTTCAGAAAATTTAAAATGCTTTTAAATTTAAAAATTAAACATTAATAGTTTTTACAAGTATTTGCTTTTAAAACTTTGTGTTCATAATTAATTTTTGCATGTAGTTAAGATTGAAAGAACCACACAAATATTTTTACGCAATTATGTCTAGGGGATATTGGGTAATGGAAGTTCCTTGAGATGCCACCAACTTAAAGAAATTAAAGACGGGACGGCGGCTATCACGTTCTGATTTCCCGGGCAACCCTGACGCGGACGACTCCGCGCTCAAAATATCGGATGACGGCGGTGACGCAACTTCCTTCGAACTGGGAACAAGAGCAGCAGCCGGGAAATGTTATGTCGCCAGAGGAAAAGATGAGAACCTCTTGAAGTAACCGGTAACTTACTCGTTGGAATGACCTTACCAGAGAGAAGAACTATTTCATAGATGAGTGCTATTATCCACAAATACTCAGGTGGTCATTCGTCACGAAAACATTACTTAAAACACAAACTTGAGAGGTAATAAAACGAGAATCATTCATTAGCTGGCCAATTGGTGACGTATTAACAAATTGAAAGCCATTTTGACCAACATAAAGAACTGGAATAGGGGAGCTTCGGCATAAAATACCAGTTTGATTAAAAGATGTCATAACTAGTTTAAACACAGCAACCATCTACCCGAGCGACCGAGCGGTACTTTGTGGAGGTTTCACCCTCGGTTGCTGGTGCTTGTACCCCCTGACACATATCCTTTCAGTGGATCGCGGGATATTTCAGGAGATGTATATTAGAATAATTTGAATGTAATTTGAATGGAAATTCATTTCTCTTTAAATACTGCCAATGCCGTAAATAAGAGACATTTGCCAGGACAGAAACAACAGGAAAAATACAGTAGAGAAAATGGAGCTGTGTCAGCTAAAGACAAAGGAATGGCTGAGCAAAAAAATCTTTAAAATCTCATTTCCCCAGGGAAATCATAATTTGAAACATTTTTTTACAACCATAACCGACAACATTGCACAACTCAACGCGAACTTCGCAAGCCTTTAGTCGCAAGAGCCCCCTTCCTCTGAAAGGAGGCTCCATTAGACCCGAAAGGGACACAGAAAAGATAAATGATTTGAGGCAATTCCCCTTGGACGTGCATTGAATATTATTCAATGGCAATGCTGGCGAAATTATAAACAATACATGGAAATAAGTTACTATCACTCACATGCGATAATAAGACCATTTTATTTGACCTAAAATGAAATAACAGAATTAGTAATAATAACGGCTAGAAGATAACGTCGTTATACTATATATACGAGGTGCGTTCAAAAAGTATTCAAATTTTGAATACTTTTTGACGCCCGAGCACGTCAACAACAGACGAAAACAATGATGAAGTGAAGAAAATAGTATTGGCCAATCGTCAAATCACCGTTAGAGAAGTTGCTGAGGGCCTAAACAAATCGATTGGCTCGTGCCATTCCGGTGACCCGTGCCTATGACACGGGTCGCCGCGATAATTCATAATTTGGTAATTCGTACCGAAATTGCTCAATTTCCACCAAATGCAGTAACACCCTAATATTACTAATGAGGTATTGGACTGTCCGCGACGACCAAAATTTGCTCACTGGTGGCGAATCATGGGTTCATGGTTATGACGCGGAAAATAAGACCCAACCATCCCAATGGAAGCTGCAGCACGAGCTAAGACCGGAAAAAGCGCACCAAGGTTGGTCGAATGTGAAAGTTTTGCTTACAGTTTTCTTCGATTGCAGGGGCGTGGTGCATCATGAGTTCTTGCCTCAGGGTGGAACGGTAAATAAGGAATGTTATCTGCAAGTTATGTGCAATTTGAGCAAAGCAATCCGCCACAAACGCCCGGATTTGTGGAAGAACCAACATCGGCTTTTGCACCTCGCTCCTGCTCACACATAGTTACTTATGCGGGAAATTTTGGCCAAAAACAACACACTAATGATGCCGCAGCCACCGTATTCCCCAGATCTGACTTTTTCTTGTTCCCAAAACAGAAGAGGCCCATGAAGGGACGATGCCACGCCACGATTGACAAGATGAAGACTGCATCGAAGGAGGAGCTGAACTAGATCACAAAAAATGATTTTTTGAAATGCTTCGAGGATTGGAAAAACGTTGGTACAAGTGTATAATATCCAATGGGGATTGCTTTGAAGGGGACAAATGAGGTATTCTAGATATAATAAATAATTTTTGAAAAAACACATAAGTCGCGATACTTACTGAACAGACCTCGCATACCTGGGAATTTCTGTAGCGGGTGGAATAAAACACTTGCTTAAGATTACGTTTGCCGCTGACATGGAGGAAAACCTGCGTGCACCACCATGAACCTTCCATGCACCAGGGATTTCAGCTGGATGTTTTCCTCGCCCTTCCCCTCATCCCTTAAAAACCCTCCCCCCCTTCCCTTATCACCTGGTGTTTGCACCCCCTGCCAAACACCTGGTCCGTAGACCTCTGGGAATTTGCGTCGACGCACACACCGCCGGCGGGAGCCGAGGAATATCGGAGCGAATCGAGGAGCGGGGGGGAGGGTCCGGAGGAACGGGGTTCGAGGCAAAGGGTTGTCGGGGAACTGGCGGCCACAGCACTCGACCCTTGAGGAAGAATTAATGCACCGATGAGCTCCAGAGTCAGGACGGAAGCCTGATTCGCTGGATGGACACGCATTGCCCTTCCTTCGCCGCCGAATGGCACCCACGTCGACAATGATTGGAGAAAACACGACGACCATGAGCTGCGACCCCCTGCTCTTCCGCAAGATCCTCTCCAGATCCACGAGCGTCGCAAAGGCATGGATACTCAAAAGAGCGAACATTTAGGAGGCCGAGCGCTACGTTGCAACAAGTGCGCGAATGTGGCGCCAAATGAAACACGACCGAGGAGCGCTTACTCATCACAATTATTTTCAAAACCTAATAGTTTTCACCATTCTTATTATGGCAAAACAATATTATTTACACCAGTAAATCCTTAATGCCAGTGAAGTTAATCGTTTATGTCAATGCATAGTCTACCTAATGTTAAAAATCCCTCCCATTAACTACAACCTTGACGTGATGGAAGGGCTTGTGCGTTCCGATGACCCCTAGAGTTGTGCTGGCGGGAGTAATAATAATTGCTCCTGGTAGGGTCACCCATGCCAGATAGGTCGAAGGTTAGGAGCCAGGCGACAGGTAGTCCACGCTGCGTCTGTTCCTCAGTGAGGCGGCTGCAATGGCGCCCGACCCCAGTGGGGCGGCCAGTAAGTGATGGTGCCACGTAATAAACACTATTGAGGAAGGCCACATCAGCTATCTCACGATTTGATGAAAAACACAATTATGAAAATAAGTCCTGACAACTACGGCACTCGATCTACTGGGTCGGGTGCCATGTCGGTCAAGCAGGAGAGGCAAGGATTCCGCGGTCGTCAACTCACGAAATCGTTGCAAAACTGAATCGGCGTCAGCAGCAAGGCTGACATGGAAGAGGACCGAACCAGTGAGAATAGGGACTGAATACTACAATTCTGTAGAAGCTGGAAATTTGAAAATACGAGATGATTCCGCAAAATCTGAGAGACGGAAAAGAAAAAAATGATTGGTGCGTGGTGAGATGGAAGGGTTACCGTGGCGACAATGAGAAATGACACTCATCGGAGTGAAAGTGCGGCAGCGTGGTGAAACGGAACGAAAAGGTAAGAGGAAGCGTAATACAATTAAGAGCAGATGAGTGCTACATTATTATTGGTAGAAGTAAAAGCTAAGCAAACGGAACTGTTGTTTTCCGGGTCGGCATACCACAACAGAATCACGTAGGGAAAGAAGTGAATAGTGTAAACGGACAACTTAAGGAAGTATTTGCGGATGTTTTTGGACATATGTGGGGGAATGGAGCGTGATGGGAGAGTGACTTGTTGATGGGTGACGAAATGTAGACGTGAGGAATGGCTTTGGAGAGAAAGTAACATCTTCCAAATTCCCAGTTATTGTACAGACAGACATCCGAAGAAAATGCCCAGGGATTGAGAGACCCAATTACAATTACGCACACAATTAGAAATAGGATAATACGGTCACCCAGCTTGGTGGTAAAAGATGCGTATTGAAATCCTCCCTTGGTGATAGTGAAGCTGAATGTCAAATTCAAAGAGGCGGAAGGAGGATGAGGGAATGGAATTAAAAGTCATTTACTGGAACGAAGAGGAGGACCCGGGTTTCACAGGCAGCGACAAGGGAGAGGCGGGATTTCCAAGGTTAGGCGGGGGAGTATATGATATGTCCATTTTCACCCATACATTGAAATTAAACATGAAATAGGATAACAAAAAAATGAAACAGGGACACGAGCTTACCAATCTACGAAGAGTTTCGGACGAAGTTGGCCAGAGTGATTGGGATATAAGAAGAATATTAGCGTAAGACGAAAGAGGCTTTCAAAAATGAGAGGAATCGATGACAATGACCTAGAGTAAATATTTGAAGAAAAAACGGGTAAAAATGTTACCATGACTAATAATAGTCCGGTACGGCTCGAGAAAACTGGCCGTCGAACGAAGAGGGTGAACGCGTGTGGGAAACTATTGCGAATGCCAACGTGGAGAAGGATGGAAGTGTTCAAATGGATAGAAAATAGAACAAAGGAAGAAGTGCTAGGAATGGTGTGGGAAGAGAGAGAGAGAGGATTGCCGGGAGATATGGGAAGGGGGAAAGAGAAGGGTAGGCAGGGTATGCTGATGGGCGATGGGCGTTGCGGGGGAGGGGCACTGGAAGGCAGAGCGGAGGCAATGAAGGAGGGCGAGAAGTGTGAGGCATTGACGATGGCTCTATCGTGGCGCTGCATCGTGTTCAATGAAGAAATGTAGTCAAGGCTGTTTAAAGCCCATCGAAAACCCACTCATGATGGTAGACTGCAATCGTAAATAATATTCATCCTAACTAATTATATATTATTTCGAAAAACTTAGTCGTTAATTAAATAATTTCATAGTATTTTTGTATGCATAAGATTATTAGGATGTTATGAAGCTACAATGAATGTAGAAGGAATTTAAATAGGGTACACATAATTTTTAAAACACAACATTTTGGAAAAATAGCGACATCAGTCTATACACAGATATATTTTTATCCCATTAAACTTTTGACATTGCATCACTATTTCAGGTTTTTACGGTGGAAATCGTGAACAATTGAGAGTTTCAAACAATTATAAATGGAGATTGAAAAAATCCATTTCCCACTGGGATTACCTCATGAACACATCATAAACGAAAAATGAACAGATTTTATAAATCGTAACTATGACACACATAATTGAAGAATGGACATTATTAATTAATGCACATAATTAAACTTTACCGAGAGTTCCGCAAAGCATTCATTATCAAACCTTTAAAACTGGTTTCCCTGACTGTTTTGTCCTAATGTAGTACCGAATGAGATAAAAAATTATTCTGTAATGTCGCATATTGCATGAAGCACGGCATAGTGCACCATGAGTTCTGGCCACAACGTCAAATTATCAATAAAAAGTACCCCTTAACAAGTTGAACGCTGTTTGCGTAAAGCGACACGACAAAACGCCCGTATTTGTGGCCAAACAACTCATGGCCACCACCACGAGATAATGGACCTGCTGCTCAAACACCACCCACTGTTCGCCGTCCGTGAATGTTTGGCCAAAAGCAGCACTGTGTTAGTAATGATGTCGACGCCTCCATACTCGCCAGCCTCCATGGCTCCAAAGTGTGACTTTTAATCTTGTTCCCAAACATAAAGAGCTATCGTTAAAGGACCATCGTCGCTTCACAAGCACAGATGAGCTTTTTCAAAACTCATCGCTGAGATAGAGAGCCGGAAGCTATATCAAAGATGGAGTTCCAGACGTGTCTCGAGAATTGGAAAGAGCGCTGATTACTGCCAAGGGTACAACATGTAATGAATGGGGACTACTTCGAAGGGGATTATAACATTGATATACAAGACGAATGAATGCCATTCTCACGACAGTTCCTGTTATGCATTTATACGTACTTCTATGAAAATTATAAAATAGTTTCAGGCACTGGCAAAGAAATGAATGATTCGAGCCCAGGCCAGGGCACCCTTGAGCTCACTCACGGGATATGCGTCCGATTGAGCATCGGATGCTCGGCTTCTAAATGCTCCGTGGGGCAACTTTGGATCAAGAGTCAAGGAGAATCTAGTGGCCGGCCGTCTGGGGACCATCACGCAGCACGGGAATGCGTGACGGGGTGCATCTGAACAGTTTTGGATTCGTGAACACCTTATATTGTTCCGAAATTGCCAAATATTTTATTTAAGAGAACTCATCACAGTGTAAATTAGACACGCTGATGCTTTTAAATAGAATATTACTTAAATTAGCACCACTCTACACCAGTCGCAGAAACCGTGCGTAGTTTGTCGTACGCTCGAATGCATTTACTTTGTGACGAACAGACTATTTATCCGATTAATTTTTAAAAATTACTCTATCAGCAATTAAATTTACACAGCAAACTGCCTTCCACCGCTTTTTCAATGAATTGCCAAGGGTGATATCTAACAAAGGACTCTTCTAGGAATCCATATTTAAAATCAGAATCTAGGTATTTCTTTAAACTTATCAAATTTTCCGGGGTTTCATTATCCCTGGTCTTAAAAACACCCCGGCGACAGTCACTTCAAAATTATCCGTCACACTATTCTTCTTGCTAGTATCCGTTAATACCGAGCCCCCTGAATGCATTTCAAAGGGATTCCCAGGTGGCAGGGAGAGCAGAATGAATTCGATTTCGAAGCGGCCAGCGTGGGCAGCTGCGGCGAAGAGAGACACGACATCAGCCCTGCGGTTGGGCGTATCCGAAGTCCGCGGCCAAGTATCATAACATACGACCAATGCAGACGTGATTAGGAGAAGAGGGCCAAAAGTGGAGCAACACGGCAAAGACCCGGTTGGAGGAAAGAGGTGGACGACGTAGATTGTGAAGCCATGAAAGAGCCAAACGAGGGGCAACATAAGCTGGCTCTGCCAACTTCCGCTGCTACTCCGGGAAGAAAGACCAGTTCAATTGGCCGCTCTCTCGAAGGCTCTTGAATGGGGCCTTGCAAGGGGGCCAATGTAAGTTGCAGGGGGGGGGGGCGTTCGGAACGGGGGTGGGGGTGGCAAGGACCGGACGCGCGGCGAAGGAGTTCCGGGGAGACGCGAAGCTAATTGAAATCATTCCCATCCTATTAAGTTTAATGGCGTGGCATTCGGGGACTGAGGCCTTATCTTCACTTTTATGAGGAGGCAGATCACCTCGATCGGGAAATAATTGCGGTCAGCCAGCAACTTATAATTATCCACGGCACGCGCGATATATACTTTCAGGGGATAATTTCCCAACACCTTTGGGTCACAAGGTTTCATTGGCGTGAGTCAGGGAGGTTGAATTAAAGGACACCAAATCGCAACTCCATCTCTAGAAACTCAACATTTGTTCCTTCCTGTATCGTGCCATCAGATATACTATGATCGTTCATAGTTTCGCATGCCAACGAACAGATTGTGAATAACGGTGTGTGCAATCCACTTAGCATATCATTTCGCCAATTATCCCTTAACATTTCATTCAGTTCAGACGTGAAAACTACGCGCTTCAATGATAATTATAGTATGATGCTCGCGTTGCAAATTAAACTATCCGTGGTCCGATCAATGACTCATTAGAAAATCCATGATATATCAAACTCAGTAACGAAAAGGTTTTCTTTAAGTAATCATCTTGCCTAACTAGACTTCTGTTTTATATTGAGCTATATCCATCACGTCGTTTCATTTTCATAGTTGATTGAAGCAAGAACCTTTTGTTTATTTACAAAAATGGAAAAAATAGTTGCGTGCAGTGATTAAACATTACTATTCAAAAGGGACCTCAAGAGTTATTGGATGCGTATATTAATGCCGTCGTGAAAACTCTGCTATCGGAGACGAAATCGGAGCTGCTGGGGAGGGAGAGGGAGTGCTGATGGGCAAGGAGCGACGTCATTCCAATTCTAAATGGCACATCGTCGAGACGAAGTGTGCGTTGGAAACCTTTCGGTGAATCATTCCCGCTTCGACAGTTATAATATTATGCACGCTTCCGTTTGGACGTATTGGCGACCGGATATATCGCCGCAAACGATTTTGTCGTGATCTGCCACGGGAAAGGCATCTGATATCAATGGTCAGGTCTTCAGTGATAACGCCAAACTTGTGTCAACACTAACACGCGTGTCTCCACGCATTAACTGAAAAAAACGATGCGAAATGGACCCGAAGGAGGACTTAAACAGGGGGCCCCTCGCGGTTGGGTCACCCAGCGCCTCTGACCACCCACCGCGCAAACAGCACATCCTTGGCTTCCGAAAAGAGGAAAACGCGGGGCTGGGCGTGTCCTCAGACCTCTTCCAGGCACGACGTTTCTTCGAAGCACAACTGGCCGGGGCGGAATGGATTGGGGAATTTCGTGGGCGCACTTAAGCATGAGCGTGCGCCATCACGGTCGCGGGGAGGGACAAGCCATCGATTGATAGCAGCAATGGCATGGAAACCGCCCCCCCAATGACGGTCGGGCCGCCTCCTCGAGTGCCAAACGAGGGGAGGGCGACAGGAGGAGGGTCCATTTCTAATTCGCGGCCCGACGACCGCCGCAAGAAGCGCTTTCAGATCAACACCGCCAAGAATGCAATCGCCGGAGCGACTCTTTCGTGGAAGGGTACTCGTCCCATGTGATCGCACAGAGTTCTCCCGAAATGTGAACGGCGCAACGCCACAAGGAATTCATTACCGACGACCACTGCACGAGGGCCAATTACATGGAGCGGAGCACTCGGCGGGCAGGGAGGAATTACAGCGTGAAACAGCTTAAACTAATCTTCAACGGCCGTGGAAGTCAAGACGTGGCACTTAAATAAAAATAAAAAGCTTCAATAAACGTTCCCAGCACAAAGTGAATAAATACAATGCCAAATACTTCAAAAATATATAAATGCCATATTTCGAGACCTAGGCCGATGAAAATGATGATTTTCCAGCCTCAAGTCCAAGCTCAGTAAAAGGCCAAACTACTATTATTATTAGGTAATCTACCGGTTAAGGTAGGTTTTTGGATGGACATAGTTACTGATTAAATAACTTGTGACTCCCAGCAAAACATAAAATCCTACTCTACATCAGGTCCCTCTTCATCTCTGAGTACTTTCTTCCGCCCTTCATCCCGTCCAACATCCCTATCCTGTTCCTTCCCTTTCCTCTTTTGCCCAACATTCTACCCTCTATCACAGTCTTCAACATCCCACTGCCGGTCAACACCCCCTTCATCCACTTTTCCTGCCTCCATAGGATTGCTCCCAACAAACCCCTCTCTTCGCCCAGCATACCAAGTACTTCCTCATTTGTTTTCTTCTCATTCCATTTCACCTTCTCCATTCTTCTCCACACCCACATTTCAAAAGCCCCCAGTCTACGTCTATCCTCCTGCTTCAACGACCACGTTTCCGCGCCGTACATAGCTACGCTCCATATCAAAGTTTTCACGAGTCTTTTCTTAACATCCTTACTCAACGTCCCTCTCATCAACTCCTTCCTTGTGAAAGCCTCTTTGCCTAGCGAAATTCTTCTCCTTACGTCCTTACTACTTTGACCGAGTTGGTCCAAAACACTACCGAGATACGTAATCTGTTCTACCTGCTCTAGTTTTAGCCCTCCTATCATAATGTTATGCTTAGCCTTTTTCTTTCTAGAAAATCGCACAACCTTTGTTTTATTAATATTGATTCTCATCCCATAACTGTCGCACTGAATTTCCAATTCACTCAGCAATGCTTGCAGCCCCTTGGCTGACTGACAAAATAAAGCTTGGTCATCAGCAAACCTAACTGATTTTATGAATTCCCCGCCCACATTCATCCAGTTCTTCCCATGCCTCTTTGATCATTTCCTCTGCATACAGGTGGAACAGCTCTCCCAGATCAGACTCCCCGTTTCCCTACTGCACCTGAGCAGTCTGAGAAATGTACAGGTTGTGGATTAGCCTCCTTTCCCTCCAATCTATTCCTATTTTCTGCAATATACTCATTAGTTTTTCCCAATTCCCTCTATCAAACGCTTTTTCGAAATCTACGAAACAGGCAAATACCTCCTGGTTGTGTTCTATATTCCTCTCGATTAATAATCTCATTACTGCAATGGCATCACGCGTACCTCTCCCCTTCCTAAACCCAAACTGATCATCCCCTAAGTAATCATTTGCCCTACTCCGTATCCTTTTGTTTATGATCCTGAGAACAACTTTCGCTGCGTGGGATATCAAACTTATTGTCCTACAGTCCTCACATGATGTAGCCTTTAACTTTTTCGGAATAGGAACTAAAACTGATCTCACTAAGCCCTCCGGCCAGATTCCTTCCTTATAAATACTACGAATCAGCCCTCTGGGATCTTTCCTGTTTCAAGTAGTACCTTACCCGCCTTATCTCTAACTGTTCGCATAGATCTCCGTTTCTTACTTCCCGTTTAAGATTTAACTTGGCTGTACAGCGCACCGATTTCACCCTTCCTCTGCAGACACTCCATATTCTCGCACTGCGTCTTCCACCATGCTTCTTTTGCTTTATTTGTTGCCCGCCTCAATTTATTGTTTAATTCTTTGTACTTCATTTTGCCTAACTCTGTATTTACATTCTTCCATTTTCTCCCCTCATCCATCTTTGTAATCATCTCATCCGCGATCCATGGTTTCCTAGTCCTTTTAGCGTTAACGGTTCCAATATTGTCTTTTGCGGCTTTAGACAACCCTTTCTTGATCATTTCCCATTTTTCTTCGATAGTACGTAGCTCTTTACCATCCTCCATGATTTCCTCCACCGCCTATTCGTACTCCTTCCTTTTAAACCATTTAATGCTTCTACATTCCATTTTCTAACCCGCCGCCCCTGCCTTATCTTTTTGAAACGGACGTTGCATTTCATAACAACTAAATTGTGGTCAGAGTCCGCATCCGCTCCCGGGAAGCTGTGCGAATTTATCACACTGTTCCTAAACCTGTGTCTAACCAGAATATAATCTAGTTGATACCTCTCTGAGTCACCTGGCATTTTCCATGAATACCTGCGTGTTTTGTGGTGTCTAAACCAAGTGTTGGTGATGACTAACCCCTGTCTCCTGCAGAACTCATTCCTTGTGCCTAAACCGTAGTCCTCCATCTCATAACCATCTCTTCCTTCGACTACCGTCGTTTTCCAAACTCCCATCACTATCAAATGTTTCCCTGCGGGAACGCACGCGATCATGTCCTCTAACTGATCGTATATCCTATCGACCTCTTCTTCCTTATGGTTGCTCAGTGGCATGTATACCTGAATAATAACCAAGTTCCTCGGTTCTGCTTTTATCTCTACTAGTAATAATCTATCCGTTACCTGCTCTATGTTGACTACGTTTCTTCCTACCTCTTCATTTAATACTATGGCAACCCCTCGTTGGCTCTCGTCCCCGCCGCTGCATATTATTCTCTACTGATCACTCCTGCAATCCCCGCTATCCTTCCATCTTATCTCGCATAGACCTAAAATATCTATATTTGCCCTTTCCATCTCCCGCTTAATATTCTCCAGTTTCCCTGTCCTCATCATTGTCCTAACATTCCACGTTCTTATACTAATAATGTGGTCTTCATCTCCTGCGTCTTCTGTCCTGCTGCTGGTTTTCCCTTGCAAGGGTTTCGTGTGATAACGACCGCGGAAGCCTTTCCTCCCCCGCTGCCTTGCACGACACACGGCCGATTGAGCCGAGCCCCGTAGTTGCCAGGACTCAAAATCTCTGTAGTTCACATCATTTAAATCTTGGGAATGATAATTGAGGTGGTTTCCCGTTGCCTTCCTCAATAGGGTTTTTCACGTGACACCATCACTTACTGGCCGCCCCACTGGGGTCAGATGCCACTGCAGCCGCCTCACTGAGGAACAGACGCTGCGTGGACTACCTTTCGTCTGGCTCCTAACCTTCGACTTATCTGGCATGGGTGAAATTACCAGGAGCAAATGTTATTACTCCCGCCAGCACAGCTCTAGGGGTCACCGGAACGCATAAGCCTTTCCACCACGTCAAGGTTGTAGTCCGGGGGGGGGGGAAACCACTATATTGTATTATATTTGGCTAATGAACCACTAACATCTATTGAGAAATAATCTGCATTCTAAGTCGAAATATATAGTATTTATCATACTGGCAGACGTGTCTGTGAATATCCAAATATTAACACAAGAGCCTGTTTTTTGTACTGAGTAAACGTCACGTGTATGCATGCGTATTTATTTATACGAGCACTGCATAAACAAAGTAACCAACCCTAAGGTTCGTTTGGTTGGTGTTGGTAGAATTCACCCCCTACCCTGACGCGTGAAATTCACTCATAGGGGGACAGTGCCTTTCCCTGTTCCTGTTATAGTTTCCCAGGAAGATCTGGTACCTAAAAATCACACAGCTTGGGTGCAGCTGCTGGTTTCCAGAGAGGCTTGAACCCGGGCCCCACGGTCAATATGTATGTGTACATATTTATTTATCTAAACACTGAAACACAAAGAAAGGACACTTACGTTATATTTGACATTTCGACGGCATGGCCGCCATCTCCAGAACGCTATTCTCGAGTGAAGAGCGGATAGAATGTGTGTGGGAAAAGGAAAGGGGCGAATGATGAATGGACCCAGGGGGGAGAGAGAATGGCTGCTGTTGCGTGGGCCGAGGTCAATCCGGGAGGTCTGGAAGATTAAATAAGCCATATGTGGGCAAGCTGTTGTATACTCACGCGCATGTATACATAATACTACCGGAATCAGGGAAGGTTTCCATTACCGAAACTGAGAAGCAGTCATTGAAAGATTAGTTTTGGGAAGCATCGTGAGTAGGGATGGTATAATTAAGGAAGGTGGGAGATTTGGTGGAGTAGCGTTGGTTATTCGCGCGGAAGGAAAGGGTGGCGGTGCATTCATCCACGTAGAAGGCTCGGCAGAAGTTACAGCAGAGGCGGCAGATAATATTATGCTGAAGAGAAGGTGGCGAAGGAATGACTTGATGGTTGGGATTTTGCAGTCAGGAACGAAGCGGGTCGAAGAACATGGCAAAATTTGCAGCGTGGACGGTTGCTTAGAGCGGAGAAGAGATAGGAGGCCCACAGGTGGCCTTGTGTGAGATGGGTGGCAGCAGTTGAAGTGTAGGCATTCTTGGTTGTTGGTGGGTTTAATGTGGGCTGAAGTGATAAATACAATGTTTCGGAAGTGAATGTCGACACATAAAAAGGTCATATTCGAAGTGAAAGATACCGAGGAGGAGTTGAGAGAGGAAATGAATGAGGATAAAGTCATCAATAGGACCAAAGGAGGAAGACTTCGCCAATGCATCAGCGGACCCAGAAGAGTGGTCCGAGGGTTGAGTGAAGAGGCGCTGGAATTTGCCTAAGAAAACATAAGCAGCAGCATACGAATATCCACTGCGGTGCCTTTTGTTTGTAAATAGAATTAATTGTCGAAATCAACCGAAGACATTCTCTGTGAGGAGGAGTTGAGTCAGTTCAATGAGAAAATCCGTGGATGGAGCGTGGCTCATGGGGGAGAGGTGACATTTGACGGGTTCTAGGCCTTCTTTGAGGGGGATGGAGGTGTAGAGAGATGTGACATCTGTTGGGGCCATGAGAATTTTAGCGTCTTGAGGGATTGGGATGGAGTGTAAATGGTGGAGGAAGTGGTTGCGAACCTTTGATACAGCAAGAGGGGTGGGAAGCGACCGCGAGTTGACGGTACTGGTCTATTAATGCGGATATTCGTTGAGAGGGTAAGTTGATGCAGGAGACCGATGGGCCGTCCGGGGTTATCTGTTTTCCGTAAATTCGGTAGAGAATATAAGTGAGGGTGTTGAAATTAGGTGGGGGACGTATGGATATATTTCTGGGCGAGAGGCATTCTTTGGATCGCAAATTGGATAGAAAAGAGAGAATTTCCTTCTGGTGTGAAGGGCTAGGCAGGGGGGCATAAAAAGAGGGGTCGTTTAACTGTCGCAATCCCTCAGCGTCCTTGTCTTTTTTGTTTAGTATGACAACTAATGAGTCATCATCATTCGGTTATTAGTCCGCCGTCGTCATGCTGCTGTTTTCTTCGACCCGCCACCTCCATGAATAGTATGTTCCAACCCAAGGTTCGTTCCTTCGCCACATGCACTTCAAAAAATATTATCTACCGCCTCTAATGTAACTTCAGTCCTGTCTTCTACACATGTAAATTCACCACCATCCTTTCTCTCCGCATGAATAACCACCACTACTCCACTAAATCTTCCAACTTCCTTAATTATCTCATTCCTACGCAAGATGCCTGCCGCGGCCAAGCTTTTGACGACTGCTTCTCTGCTTCGGTGATTGAAACCCTTCCTGAATACGTAAGCGGTATAGAGGTAAGAATACGCGAGCTTGCCCACATATGGGCTCTTAAATCCTTCAGACCTCCCGGACTGAACTCACCCCCCCGGGTCCATTCACCATTCGCCTCTTACCTTTCCCCCTCAAATATCATCTCCGCTCCTACCCCGATAATGAAATTCTGAATATGGCGACCATCCTGTCGAAACGTCAAATATATGAATACGCACGTGAGTATCCTTTCTTTACGTTGCAGTGTTTAGATAAATTTTAATCACATACATGTATGCGTGTATGCACACATACACGCATACACACGCACACGACAGCAACACAAGCTACTACGAAGGAGCAAATGAAACTACGACGAACGGATTCCTATCAAATCCTTATTGAAAATCTAACAAATCTATCCAATAAGAGCACAAAAACGTGAAATGAGAAACACATTGCCCTTTAAAGTTTTGTACATGAAGCCTGAAATAACTGATGAAAATAAGACAGATACACGGAGGAATTTTAGCTTTAAATACGGCACAAAATGTCAAGAGTTTGAAATACCTGACTCCCAAATTCAGCTTTGAGCAAGCATGAAATATACCAAAAGTTTTTTTTTTACGATCTGACGGATTTCCGTTGCAAACAATTTCCGACAAACGCAAAAACAGATTTTACGATAATTCAACTGAAAACATGGAGTATTGTTTTACTATTCACAGCAAACGAAACTCAATCAATTAAGCTCATGGTTATGATAATTGACGTAATCGATGAAATCAAGAATTTTACCGTGCAACGACCAGTATACGCAAGGGGCAATCAGACAATACATTTTATTTAAGAGCGGATTTCCGAGTGACCCACCCCCTCTCTCTCTCCCGCGGGAAGGGATCCGCTATTTGGGTTGTTGCTCCTGACACTCCTTTCAAGTGCCCGCGATGCGCCCGAGGACCGAGAAGGGGAAGGGCGATGAACGGCGGGCCCCGCGCGACCGACTCACAGGGACGGACTCCACTTGGACGAGGGAGGGAGAGCGAATCACCTTCGCCGGGAAATCAGGCCTCCTTCCCATGAGATCCTTCGAACCGCGATTCATAAGAGAAAAAACAAATCCCTAAGAGGCAAAACATATCGATGACAGCGATATAATGATAAAGCATAAACCCTGGCAAACAAGTCCGAAACCGTGGATGACGAACACGAATCGAAGACGAATTTGATATCCGACGAGTGTTCCCCGGCTTGTCATTTGGGCGCCCTCTTGTTCTCGAGGAGTGAAATGTGGAACCAGAATGCATCGAACGACACTGGGTGCGCGCGGATATTTTGAACATCCCCCTCCTCTAATTCCCTTCGAATCCGTGTCAAAAGGGTTCGGCGCCAGGGGTCAGGGAGTGCCCTCCTTCGCTCCTCGCGGCCCTGTTTCCTCGAGCACTCCTTCACCTCCCATTCCTCCACCCCCACCCCTCCACTCTCACACTCACGGAGAAATTAATTTAGCTCGAGCGAAAAGCCAGTTACTCCAATTGGAAGCACACGGGCAGGAAGGTACACTCACTCCTAAAGCGGCCCTCCGTTGCCCTGAAGAGCGAGCGACGACAGCCCCATTATTTCCGCGTCGATACAAAGATTTCCATTAACATGTTCATTTCTGTGTGTCTTGTGCCGTGACGTGAGTGAAACCTAATTATGCGTAAGGAGAAGAGTTATGACGCAGCAGGAGATGTCTAATTTTAATGAAAAAATGAAGAAATGATTCAATTCGACACATTTTTGTAAACACGCTTCTTCCATCTTCATCACATTCATTCAAAAATCATTTAATGAGCAAATTCCAAGACATGCATTTCAGACAACCGAAATCACATCGTAGTGATAAGTGCTATTTCGAAGGATCTCAGGTTTTCCCGGCGTACGGTATTCAAGAAGTTCTCTCGGGTTTCCCACCGGGTCAGGTTGCAGTATGTTGTTCACCCTGAAGACGATGGCAGAGTCAGCCTTCGAAACGTCGGCGTACTGCAACCTGAGCCGGTGGGAAACCCGAGAGAACTTCTTGAAGTGCTATTTCGCTACCGAAAAGAGATGCAATCAGACGAGCTTCCTTCGATGACATTTTAAATACAATTACAATGCATTGACACTGCAAATCAGAGTTTTGGGTTACGACTGTGAATCCAAAAATGGGGAAACGATAAAATTACCGACTATAAACAGTGCTGTATTGTTCCACGCTGGGCTTCCGAAACGATCAGGAAGGCCCGCACACATATTTATTTCCAGGCCGAAAACCAAAGCCGTCCGCTACTCATCAACGGTTTGTTACTACGAGAGCAGTTAAGAGGAACTATTACGATATTAAATAACTAGGTCAATAGCATCACAATTAATGCTCAAATTCAGAGATAGAATTTGTGGCGTATCCACGGCGCGCGGGCACAATGGAAAACCCGACAACAAATTATTTTTTTAAAATAGTAAAATAGCATTGATGGGAGAGTTACAGCTGTGAGAATAGCCATGGAAATGCCATAATTTTGCACACAATTCGCTAATTGGGAGCCTGGCATGTTTGCAACAGACTATTTAAGATACCACCTCGTATGTAATGCTAGAATGGTCCTTAATTGGAATAAAAATTTTCCACATTAAAAAATTCATTTCCTGAGACTTATGAAGTTCTCTACTAGGAATAGGTGACTGGGAAAAATACTTATGCTGAATGCATACTTAAATATAACACCCAGTCATGCCTTTTACTCGTATAATTATAGGGTGAAAATTTTGTTTACAATATATCCTTCGTATTAAAATATTTCGATCAATTCTAGAACTAAGTGACAGTATCATTCTCAGAGGAGTTTTAAATCAAAATGGCATGGTTTTCGATTCATTGGGTTATTCTGATTTATTAACATTTCATTTTAGTAGACGTCGCCCTTTCTGGTAACAACAGAGAAAACTGAAATAAGACGTCTATGCAATCTATGCAAAAGTTGCATCATGGAAAATACGAATTGTGTGTTTTAAAGGACTTCTACGTCTTGCCCCGGTATCAGAACGAACGATTCCTCTCCGACCAAAGATATCCCCCATCATACTACCTTTCCCTAGTTTTAGAACGATCTAGACTATTTTATCGGTCGAAATCTCGACGACCATTTAAAAACAACCTACGCCTAAGTACCCTCGGACCCTTCCCCCCCAAAGACTTCTATAGCTTCCCATTTTCAACAAGAAATGTAGCCGATAAAGAACTACATTTGAGGCAAACATTTGGAGGCGTGCTCAGATACGCTGGTCCTCGCCAATTCGATTAGTTTAGACAAATAATTTGCACAAGGGAGCCTTAATAACACGAACTTTAACAGACTACAAAAATGACTGGAGCAAAGGGTGTTCTCGAAGTGAACAGAGGTGAATGTTCAGGCACAAGAGCCCATGGACCGCAGGAGGAGAATACCAAAGGCACAGCCAAAACCCAAAATTAGGGGCCCACCGATATTGGATGATTAAAAACCATTTTTAAGATTCGAAAATTGGAGATATCTAATGCTTATCCCATATAAGTCGTAATATCATCGAATTCGTTCACATGATATCAGTGTCGCATTACAATTCTCTAGTACTACTGAAAAATTATTAAAATCCTCGAAAAAAGAAACAGATCACGCACTGAATTTACTTTTCAAATCGATGAAAAACAACAAGTTTCAAAAATGTAAGATACATAAGAGCGCCATGACGAAAAAGCCAAATTAATGAAAAAATAAATTTAGCGTATGTTAAAAAGTAATAATCACACTTCACCAATCATTTTTCCTTTAATCTTTCGATCTCGGCAGCGTCGAATTCCTTTTACAGTCTTCCTATAAATATTCTAATTCCATAACACCTTCAACTTAATGAATATTAAAATAATCTCCCTACTCCTAGGTGCGACTAACGTTTTCCTGTGGCAGCCAAAGACCGCGGCGGGTCCACCGCGTCGCGAGGAAGCGCCTTCCCAACCAATCGACGAACCTCTCCACAGGTGCCTGCCATACGCCACGCTCAGTGACGACGAAGCGGTGATTTCCGGAAGATGGCCGCCCGGTGTCGCGGGCCTCGAATTAACTCCGGATTACTTAATTCGGGAAACGCCGCAAGCATTTCACACGCCTATTCATTGATGCTTAGGGCCATTATTTGATGCCATAATTTTCAGAAACTCAAAAAAAGGTTCTTTAACCCATTTTAAAGAATTTTTTTCTCACGGAGTACATAAATTACAGCGGGGATTTCCCAGCAGTTTTAAAAGCATACGTACTTCAACCTAAACGGTACCACGTGCATTGAGATGGATCACATTATCTGTTTGACGTAGTTGGACAACCCTTGAGTGGTTACTTTATGCCTCACACGTTTAAACAACAGACTGTTATACTTCCCGTACCAAAGAGCAATTTCCAACCGCACTTTGATTTCGATTTCCAGTCCACCAAGCGAAGCTCCACGCATTTCAATGATATTTCAAAGCAGGGATTTCCAAGGTATCCCCTCCAACCTTTGGTCCTAAAACGGAAGGCCAAATACATTGACATATTTCATGAAGCACAACCAGTAACAGAATGCGTGAATAAATGCCGCGACGCCCACCAATGAAGTAGCCCTGAGGGCTTGATGGGCACCCTGGAATCAGTTCCCTCTAAGCGATGAGACTCTTCCCGAGAAATAATTAAATCTGGAACTTTGGCTCATTCAGGAGGAGGAAAAGCGCAAATCTAACGATATGAATCTCGTTGCTTTAGCTCAGGAAGACTCATTCATTTCTCGACGTGCAGCGACGGCGGGATACGCCAGCATTTCTTTCGGCGCGTCCTCGACCGCGTCCCCAGCGCACGAGGCCGCTCATCGAACGCGGATCGGACCAACGGATACCGCTCGAGGAAACAACTTCGCCCTCGAGATTCGAAGCAATGCCCAGAGCAAAGAGCTAGTAACCGTCGAGCAGTCAACTGCGATCGCCGCAAAGCCGAGGCCGACTCGGATTCCATCGATCCCTTCCCGATTCACACACGATTTGCATTTCTTTCCGAGGTGGCTGAGATAGAGGGGGAGGGAAGAGTGGGACCCCAGGTGCAACCACGAGCCCCCCCCCGCCCCCTGCCACGAATGAGTGGTGCGCGCACCCACGACTGGTGCCTTCACCCAAGTGGATTACCGCACACACCACAAAAATGCTTCCTCTTTGGGAAATTTCTATACTGCGCGATGTCATGTGGTGTATCGAAAAGAAAACTAATTAGATGGAGTGGAAATATTTGTCTCATTTATCATGACTGGGGGGACTTATTTTTTGGCCAAATGAATGAGTGCTTCTAGGAATAGGGGTTCAAATTAAATACCGAAAAATGCAGAGCGCCGAAGTTATGGAAAAAAGAAAAGAAGAAGACATTAATCAAAGAATAGATGGGATCGAATCCAGAACGCCCACCCATATCGGAAGAATGCGCGGGTCAACCTTGAATGTGCCATTTGCCATTTGATGGGCGGTTCGGGAAAGCGTAAGGGAGAGAGACGTCACTCCGCATTCAGATGGGTCACTTTCGGAATACGAGGGAAGTATTTTGGATCCATGGGAAAAAACTTCAACAAGGAATCGTGAAATGGCGAGATTTTTAAGTTCTGTGCAAATGGATGAGAAGAGAGGAAGCGTGGTGACGTGTGAAATCAGGTCGGGCGCCCTTGTTGAAGCCAGAATATTATATTGGCACCGGGGCACCAAATTGTGAAGGATACAATCGACAAAGGAGATGAAATGACACGCGGACGTCGCGACCGACAGGTTTCAGCACTCGTTCTTCCGTCACAAGATTCGCATCGATATCAAAATCGCACCCAAGCACCCGATTATTATTAGTACTTATTACATACTTAATCCAAATGATTTCTCGATGACAGGAGACACTTTACTTCTCCACATAGATTTTTTTCTCATTACGATTTACGTTTTGTTACAGCGTAACAATGTCCTGAGCTGAAGGTGTTACGGTGTAACGAAACCTCAATCGAAATAAGAAAAAATCTACGTGGAAAAGCAAAGCGTTTCCTTTCGTCAGTAAAACAGTACTGGAACTTCAGTTCTGCTGTACAGAGCAAAAACACGAAAGCACACCACGACTTATTCTCACGAGTGCCAGCACTAAATCCCCTCATCCCAGGCCAGGCGTCTACATGACGAGTAATCAAGGTGCTTTGGTCACTGGTGCGTGTTCTATTTAGACATACGAAGCAGAACTCCGCTCAACACATTCACTGCACCCAATCCAACAATTAATTCTCCCAGCCACTGGCGCCTGCTTTGTTGACGCAGTATTATTCACGAATTCATCAATTTCAAGGAATAAAGCATACATGTAATTCTGCTATGAAACCAAAAGTAGTTATAGCCCATCTTGTTACCAACACATCCTATCGTATGCGAAGATAAGTATATTTCACTTAAACACTGTAATAAATCATCATTAGATATCAAACTCCACGTTACTTGAATTAATTTACAAAAATACATTTCAACTAACAATTGAGAAAACTTTATTTTTCATGTTGAATGCTGCCCTGGCGTGGCATCACCTCAAGCCACAAACCACAGCGGTGTCTTGCACGGCACTTGTACCATAGAATAGAATAATAAACTGAGCGAGACTATACTTTTCAGAGAAATTTTTAAAACAAAATGGCATGGTCGTCGATACATGGCACCATACTGATTTATTGAAATATCATTTCATTTTACGTGTTTGATGCTCGTCGCCAGACTTCCATATCTTCTTTCCTTGCAACAAGAAGGAACAAAGTAGCGGTGGCTGGCAGGGTATTACGCACGAGTAGATCAAGTAAGACTGTTTAATAAACCCTGTCGGTAATTACGGATATTTCAATGCAATATCGATGACATAGTACAGGTCGATTTGATTTACAGGAATAAAGCCTAAATTCGCACAAGGTAGACATTTAAGAACTACTAGAATCCATTTCATTACCTTTAAAGGAGAACGGCACATTACATTCTCGCGTGAAGTACAATGAGCAAATAAAATTAACGATAGTAACAATGTTGTTACACCAGTGTTAAGTCAGCCTTGAAGTAACGGCAAATACTCATCATCCGTTTACCAGTATTATAGTAGTGTAATCAGAGTGAAAGAAGACGGTGGAAGAACAACTAGTGCAGTGCTGATGAATCCCTCGAGGGGGATCGGTTCGGTGGCTAACGTGCAGGCTCCCTCCCGGCGAGAGGGCTCACATCCTGGGAACAACAAATATTTTTCAGTGGTATCCCGATCCCTACTTGAGGTGCTTTGTGGAGAGCACTTCGAGTGAGTACGATGTCCGGTGGGCTAATGCCAACGCCGGGTTTCTCTCCGCCCTTCCTTTCCCAACCATCCCTAATGGCGAAAATGACCTCAGCTGTCGCTCACCTCCCATAAAAAATCAATCCTTCAAGATACATCTTCCCAAATATTGAATTTTGCGCGATTTAAGGAGAGCATATTCCCGTACCTCGCCCGCTGTTATCAGCCATGGAAACTTCTTCATTGCGCGAATGTCTACCCTGACTATCCGGTTAAAATATGGTCAAAAGAAAGCAATACTCTTTCATAAGGAAGTAACGAAATAAAATCGAAAATTAAGTTCTAAAACCTTGAAATTAAACGTTCATTTTAAACTCGCGTCAACTTAGCCCATGAACTCATCGAGGTTGCGTGATATTCTGTTCTCAGAGCAATGCTCAGAACTCTCGTTCGTGCACGACACAGCCTCAACGAACAAATCCACCCCGTCAAATCCACATTCACTGCGCATTCAGGCAAATTTCATATCAATCTGCAACAAACATGACTGCAGGCGAAAAATCTCACATTTCGATTTGGAAGTAGTTGAATCGGGATCAGTAGAATTACACGTAACTCAGCACTTTAAAGCACTGCGAAGACTCAGTGAAAATTCATCACAGGACATGTGGACCACGGCTCCCCTAAATTGAAGCGACGGCGTCGACTGCGAAACGCGAGCCCATCTCCGAAACGTGCGGCGATCGATTTTAGGAAACCGGGGCAACGAGCGCGCATCCGGGGAGACCAGCATCTCCCGAACGCGGAGCCTCAGAGCGGCCACGGTTTAGCGGGGGCGGGAAATTTCGAAATAAATTGCGCAGTCCCTAGCGCCAAAGACTGAGATAACCGCGAGGACCGATTATCGCACGGCACGCGTCGGAGGTTCTACTGAGCACGCATTTCTGATGACTGCTAAAGATTTCTCCGATTATTCCAAGAGGAATCGAAAAATGGGGAGACGCCCTTGTTCCCGGCATCGAGGACGCCGATCACGGCGAGCAAGTCGGCACTGCACCCACCCACTCATCCCAATTTCCATTGGTGCAAACAACACAAGCATAGACAGAGAGAGAGCCCTTATGAGAGGGGGTCGAGTGGCATGCGCTCCGCTCACCGTAGAGGACCCTTCGGAACCTCGGCGCCGGCACTGCGACGGTGGCGCCGGGCGCGGCGACGGTCGTCACCTGCACTAAGCCGGGCAATACGAGATGCGGGAGGTTGGCGCCAGATGCGGCGGCGGCTGCAGCTGCAGGGGACAGGGGGTGCGGGTGGGGTCGGTGCTGGATCTGGTGGCCGTGCTGGTGGTGCATGTACTGGTGCGGGTGGTGAGGCGGGGGCAAGTGGGCAAATGCGATGGCCGGGAGGGGCGCTCCATCCCGCCCCCCGGGAAACCCACCCGACGCCCGCCCGCCTCCCTCCTCCGCCTCCGCCTCGCCGTAGCCCGCGGACGGCGGCGTCGCGACACCGCTCTGCTGGAGGCCGTACTGCTGATGGTGCGGGTGACTTTCTTCCGACGGCACGCACGATCCAATGATTATCCCCATGGCCGACGACAACCATCCTCCTCCCCGCCGACCCCGTGCCACCGCGACGCCGGGGGCGGCGACCGCCCCTCGCCCGCTCAGACCGCGCCCCCACCACCACCAAATCACCGCCCCCCTTCCAGTCGTCAACCCGCCACTCCCGGGGGACGCGCCCGGAAGCGGGGCCCACGGGTGCAAGAGGCCTGCCCGCCTACGTGACCATTCGTGCCGAAGGAGGAACACGATCTCCGGCGTCCGCGGGCATGTCGAGAAAAAAAGAAGCGCGGGTGGAACACAACTCGGCAGGTGCTGCTCTCTGGGGCGGGGCGGACTCGCGCCCCTCTGGGGGCACCCTCGCCGAAAGTGCCGATCCCGACTACGTGACCATAGCGACCGGATTCAAGTTCCCCGGGGGAGGGGTCTCCGATCGGCGGGCGGGAGGTCGGAGCGGGGGTTGGGGTGGGGAACCGCGACCCCCTGGTCGGTGGGGGGGCTCCTTTCCCTGGTGCGAGATATCCTCGCCCCTAGTTGCGAGCGGCGATGGGCCCGGGGAGGTGACGCGGACGGCGAGTGCAGGGGGCGCTCGCCCCCGGGGGCGGGTGAGCGAGAACCCGGGCGGCGAATGCACACGACGCGATCACTTGCGGATGGGTCAGCGTCCCTCCTCCCCTGGAGGCAGGGCACGACGACGAGGAAGACGTAAGCACGGCACCCACGCCCTCCACTCGACTCGAAACCTCCCGAGAAGCACGCACGCACACGAAATGGAAGCACTCGGTATTCCGGGAGTGGCGGCGCGTGGAGGGCCCTCTCGCGACTACCGCCCTCACTACTACGCCCAGCTGGAGGCCCACTCGGGAGAGGGCGTCCAAGGACTAAGGGGGGCGGGGCTGGATGTCCGGGCGGCCTGAGGGGGGGGCGCGCGCTCACCTGAGCGACTCCGCTCGGAGGATCAAAACACAACAGTCCCCGAGATGGCGGTCCGTCTCCCTAGTGCTGCCTGCCCCCCCTCACGCTCCCTCGCTCTCCTGCCCCCAGACGGCGCCACACTCGCGGCCGGGGCCCACGCTCGCACTCAGCGGGCGCCGCCGGGGCGCCACCCCGCCCTCCCCCCCGCGACCGGCCACGCGCGCGCACGGGCCGCCCCCTCCCTCCCGGAGAGACGCTGCCGCAGGAGGCGGGCCGCTTCCCCGGCGGCCAGTCCTTCCCTCGGCTCGCGGACGAACCGCTCGAGAGGCGGCGTTGGGAGTCGCGCGCCGCGGTTTGAGAGGCGGCGCTTCGCTCACAGCTCCCTCCTCCACTCGTGCAAGGCGGCTGATAGCGCTCCGCGTCCTCGGCCGTGTCCAAACCTCTGACGTCACCTGGATCATTTTGAGGCCCATAGCTCGTTCGCAAGTGCGGCGTAACGGTGGTGTAATCCATTTGTGGCGAACGCTTTTAATTCATTCCGTCATATTATTTGAAACCCTCGTGACGTTGGTACTCGACGTCACGTCAGATCGTCTCGTCATCTTAGAAATGAATTACCTTTGGTGTACGGAAATAGAAACGAATAAGTGATCGAAGGGTACATAGCGACTTCTTTAAAGGTCTTCATCTTGAAGATTCACGCTTCTAGTGATACTTAAACCAGCTGCATTATGCACGGGTCTCTCTAATTTAAACATTCATTCCTAATTCCAATTCCTAAGCATCCTTTTTATGAACCCCAACTTTTTATTAACTATTCCGAAAATTTCCCGAATGTGCTTTCCCCTTGGACATATCCGAAGTATTTGACACCGATTCCTCCAATTTACATATGTTGGTTTCCGTAGTGAAGCAAGTCTTTCCGGGTGAATTATTCTTCCTACAATAATTTATCAAAAGACATTAATTCAAATTCAATTCTAGCTCCCATGTCCCGCACCATTGTGGATTGCATTTCGGTCGTCATCTAATGATTCCCTATCTTCGGCACTGGATATTTCCCCATGTATCACGGCATCGTCAGCAAATAAACCAAGTTTACTGGAAACGTGAGATCCGATGTCATTAATGTATAAAAGGAACAATAGCGGACCGATAACCTTCCCTTGTGAGACACCCGATCTAACATTGCTCACTGTGTCGGATGAGACTCCTCCTACTACGACCCTTTACTCGCGGCCTGTTTAAAATTGATTAATCCAGTCTATCACACAATTATCGAACCCGTAGTTTCCTGACTTTTGGAACTTCCTACGAGGGACTTCTTCGAATGCCTTTTTGAAATCTAGATATATAGTCCTGAAAATTAATGTCAACCGGAATCAAAATATCACGAACGAAAAGTGCCAGTTGGGTCTCGCAATATCCACCATTTCGGAAGCCGTGTTGGTTTTGAGTAAGTAAATTCTGAGAATCGACATATTTCACGATTGAACTTACAATTATGCACTCCCAAGATTTTGCATGAGATGTATGTGAGAGAGATGGGTCGGTTATCACTCGGATCTCCTCTGCAGCTTTCTTTAAATATAGGTGTTACATTGGCTACTTTCCAGTCTTTGGGCGCTGCGCGATCATTTATGGATTCATAACATATTATTTCCGAGAAAAGAGGTATTTCAGAAGCCGTCGATTTGTATTATTCGAGCAGGGATTTGATCAGGGCCTCGCGACTTGCTTTGACTTGTCTTGAAGTTGGCGTTCGATTCCAAACGCTATGAAAATAGTGCTTCACTTGTACTAGCTTTTTCTTAACTGGCGGTAATGTTTTGCCCGTTGTTATTCAGGAATGGCAGTGTGGACTTGTTTCCCTGAACCTCCCGTACATATGGCCAAAATGCTTCTGGGTTATTATCCAAATATTGACCTAACCTTATAATTTTGAAGTCTGTTAACACCTGGCTGACATGTTTTCCTTTCTAACGCTTTAACAGAGGAAATGTGTGAAACGGACGTTGCAAGATTAATGTACGGTCGCCCCTTCAGATGTCGCCTTTAAGTGTATCACGCGATACCATGTGAATGCATTGGATTAGAGTTAAACAAAAGGTAGGAGACCATTAAAAATGTTAACTTAAAATCGCGGTGGCGTTAGAAACAACAGGTCGGATATTGAACACATTTTTGTCAAGTGCAAAGGCAAACACAGTAGTTGGCAGGGAAAGTTGGCTCATGGAAGATATGGAAAACAGTGAGGTTTTGCCAGCGAGTTTCGCGTTTTACGGAAAGGACAGGCCGAATAGATCGGGTGGCGGAGTACTCATAGCTGGAAATTCACAACTCAGTAGCCAACGTCATGAATACGACGAGGAAAATGGCATAGAAAGCGTTTGGTGCAAAATGAAGGGCTACAACGACAGAAGAATAGAGATTCGTGCGCTCATGTCACAGACCCGCAGATTCCAAAACAGATGCTCTACACAAGATCGACGACCAAATATACTCACAGCAACGAACATAGCAACAGCAAAATACCAATAATAATCGCCGGCGATGTTAGCCTACCGCCAATAAATTGGTACCGCATCCACATCTACACAGCATCCCGCTAGCCGCCGCAAGGGTGTGTATGTAGTACGTAGACCAACCATTCGCGCACAATCCCAATTCCGTGACACCGCCACGGAAATATTGGTTTTATTACGCACTCAAACATAGTCAATCACACGAAAGACTATACTTAAACGCAACAACAATATTCAACGACAGGATGCGTGCACTCAATTCATGCCGTAGAACTGGTGAAAAGATGGGTCCATTCTATAAAAACAAGTTATCGACAAAATATACACACAGTCAATGCTAATTATCTCCTCCGCGACTGCAGGCATATCTATTTTGATCTTTCAGTCGTACGAGGAAAAAACCAAACATTTCCAATCATTCCGCTCTACCTCAGTGGTTTTACGTACGCGGTCTGATGTGTGCCCTGCGGGTAACAGGCCGAGGGATAAAATAGATTTTGCGGACGGTGTACGCACCCGAAGTGCTCTCCACAAAGTACCTCAATCGGGATACCAATAAAATATCTGCCGTGTCTAGGATTCGAACCCGAGTCCTGGGGGTGGGAAGCCAGTACGTTAGCCACCGCACCATCTCGATCCCCGATCAATAAAGACCCCCCGTCAACAAGCTCAACGCCATTTGAGTGAAGCAATATGGAAAAAACACCCGTATTTGTGGCGAAACAAATCACCGCCACGAGATAATGCACCTTCTGATCATACGATGCCCACAGCTTGTTTGTCATTCGTGTCGCGTGTTTGTGGCACTGCATTAATAATGATGTTCCAGCCTCCATGGCTACATAGTGTGACTTTGATTCTGTTCCCAAAAATAAAGAGAAGAATCTTAGAAGGACCGTCGACGTTTTACAAGCACAGATGAGGTTAAAAACAAACGCACCGCTGAGAGAGAGAGAGCGATAATGGAAGTTGGAATACCATAGATGGAGTCCTAGAAGTGTTTCGCGGATTGGAAAAAGCGCTGGCATTCAAGTGCATTAAATCTAATGAATGGGGACTACTTCGAAGGGAATTAGCAGAGCATTGATATACTAGACGATGAATAGAAATCTCTCCGAGTCACTCAAATCCCTGTTATTTATTCAACATGCTCCGCACGAACCGTCTTCCCAGCTCTTGGCATTGTATTTGTTGCATGGCAGCTATCCCATTATATTTGTATGCGTTGACAAATAGTACATTAGCTAGATAAAGGATGCGACGGGTTGTCTCTTCTTATTGAAATTAATTAATCGAATTCTTAACTTCGGGTTAAAAATGTGCTGCCATCTGAGGGTGTAAACATAATTTTTTAAGCCTGGCTCTTTTAGTTCTCATCAATTTCCTGAAAAGTAAATCCAAATCGGGCCTAGCATGTGACACTCTCAATTAACATTGTTTTTTAATAGTGTCAAATTAATTTTAATAATTTTATTATATTATTATTTCTAACAACGGCAGCAGTGGTATAAATGTTGACTTACATAAAGGCAATCACTGGAGCTCCGTTTCCACCTTGCTTTAAAATTAATTTCACCTTCTTTCTAAACATTTAAAAAACCATTTTCTTGCTAAGCTATGTGGAGGGACAGACTCTCCTGTAGCATTAGACGGATAGGTTTCGGTTGACACCTTTTTCAGGGGAAAGAAAGATTTCAACGCAGCGCCGTACCACCATCGTCGTTGCCTTAGGTGAACTGAAAATGTTTCAAATTGCAGCATGCACCGCTGACGCGAGTCTGGAGAAAAATCATTGAAGCTTGTATCACATATACGATCCACATTAAGCTAATAAAAAAATTATTTCTTTGCAAAATAATTTATACAAATAAAAAATAAATGATCAATCTTTCTTTGAACAGCCGTCGTATATTGCGGCAGTATATATTTCGGCTAAATTTGCTAGTGCATGTCAAAACGCTCTTAAGGGCCTCTTATCGAATCAAATTGCTTCCCATTCCCCGTCTCACTTCCATTGGCGTACCTTGCCGGCCACCGCTGGGGATACAAGAGTTTTGAAATTGATGTCGATATCGGAAAGGACAAGACATCAAGGTCCATCGAAACGCAATACTCGGAAATAACCGAACATCGTTTGAATCCAGCAACATGCCCATAACCACGGACTGCTATCAAACATCGACTTGCCCCCGCCTTCGCCAGCATCAATAATACCACATCAGATCGAAACATCGCGAAAACCTATTGAATATTGACGTTCAGCGAAAATTCCAACACGATAAGAGACTCACTTAAACCGCGGACTAATGTAATTTACAACAGAGGGCGAAGAAAAAACGAATTTTTTTTGGTTTAAAGATAATATCGCGTGGTTGGCGGCCGCGACATCATTGGTGGGAGCGCAGCACAGAATGAGAGAGTCGTATTCGGTTCATACGTCTTTCTTAAACCCTTTTCAGGCTATGAGGCTCAGGCACCGGGGAGTAGGGACGAGCGAGCGGGGCAAGGCTGGTGTGGTCGTACGCTCGACCGACAGACTCGGCACAGGATGTCGGCAAAGGTACAGGGTAACGCTGGACGTCTCTGGTGTGGTTGTATGCTCGACGGACGGACTCAGAGGCAGGGTATCGGGTGAGGAATGGGGAAGGGAATGGGGTCGTCGGGAGAGGTGGAGGGAAGGCGTCTCTAGTGTGGTCGTAGGCTCGATCGACGGACTCATGGACAGGGTATTGGGTGAGGAATGGGGAAGGGAATAGGTCCCTGCTCCAGGATCGTCTCGCTTTATAAAGCATCGCGCCTTCGGGGAAGGGATGACTTCAAAGTAGCTACATTGTAGCAACAAGGGAATTGGGTAGCGGAAGTTGTCTTCTCTTGGTTTCCAGGAAACCCGCACTACATCACCATACATTGTCTGGTATGCTGGGGGGTACTCCTTGGGAGAGTTAACCGATAGTGGGGGTTTCCGAGAAACCCACACTACAATAAAATAGGAAAAAGGGATACATAACCATACTAGTAAAGCTCTCGTCACATTGTGAGCAAACCAAATCTAGAATTATCAATTTATGATTTCGGTCAATGGTGACGTCGCTTATTTTGCATGCATTAACAACACCATAATAGCGGTTGTTTTCCAAATGCCATGATCAAATGTCTTTTAAATTATTGTTCAACGCATCATAATTAATTTTTAATTTCATTCAAAAAATTAAAATATACACATCTAATTTGAATATTCGCTTAAGCGACAGAGACAATATCATCACTCTCAATCGTACTCGTAGCAAGGATTCAATAAAATATCACATCGAATGCCGTAATTCCAACACGCTTCATTAAAATCGACAAATCTCACACCAATTCCTTTAAACGATAACAAGCTGAATGTATTTGTTGCCGCATATGAGAAAATATAATAAGGATTTGCGTAAGTGCCTGTTTCTTAGATTTTGATAAGAAGTTTGATAGAGTGAATTGGGAAAAACTAATGAGTATTCTGCAGAAAAGAGGAATAGATTGTAGGGAAAGGAGGCTAATCCGCAACTTGTACATGTCTCAGACTGCTCAGGTGCGAGTGGGAAACGGGGAATCCGGTTGGGCAGTGTTAGGAAGAGGTGTAAGGCAGGGTTGCCCATTATCACCGTTGCTGTTCCACCTGTAGGCAGAGGAAATGATTGAAGAGGCATGGGAAGAACTGGAGGTAGGAATGAAAGGGGGCGGGGACTTCGTAAAATCTGTAAGGTTCGCAGATGACCACTCTTTATTTTGTCAGTCAGCCAAGGGGTTGCAAGCATTGCTGAGTGAATTGGAAATTCAGTGCGACAAGTATGGGATGAAAATCAATATTAATAAAACAAAGTCTATGCGATTTTCTAGAAAGAAAAAGGCTAAGCTTACCATTAAAATAGGAGGGCAAAAACTAGAGCAGGTAGAACAGTTTACGTATCTCGGTAGTGTTTTGGACCAATACGGTCAAAGTAGTAGGGACGTAGGGAGAAGAATTGCGCCAGGCAAAGAGGCTTTCACAAGGAGGAAGGAGTTGATGACAGGGACTTTGAGTAAGGATGTTAAGAAGAGACTCGTAAAAACTTTGATATGGAGCGTAGCTATGTACGGTGCGGAAACGTGGTCATTGAAGCAGGAGGATAGACGTAGATTGGAGGCTTTTGAAATGTGGGTGTGGAGAAGAACGGAGAAGGTGAAATGGACAGAGAAGAAAACAAACGAGGAAGTACTTGGTATGGTGGTAGAGGGGTTTGTTGGGAGCAATCCTATGGAGGCAGGAAAAGTGGCTGAAGGGGGTATTGACCGGCAGCGGGATGTTGAAGACTGTGATAGAGGGGAGAATGTTAGGCAAGCGAGGAAAGGGAAGGAACAGGGTAGGGATGTTGGACGGGATGAAGGGAGGAAGAAAGTACTCAGAGATGAAGAGGGGCCTGATGTAAAGTAGGATGTTGTGTTTTGCTAGGGGTCACAAATTATTTAATTAGTAATTATGTCCATCCAAAAACCTACCTTAACCGGTAGATTACCTAATAATAAATTATATTCATATTTACGACTTTGTTATACATATATATATACATACATACATATATATACATACATACATATATATACATACATACATATATATACACACATATATATATATATATATATATATATATATATATATATATATATATATATATATACATATATAACAAAGTCGTAAATCGTGTTAGTAACACCATTTATGACTCAAGAACGGCTGTGCCGATTTAAATGATGTTTGGTTTTTTGGATTTGACTCGGCCCAGAATAGCCTTTTAAATATTGTTAAAGTATCGTATCGTAATATATCGAATCGAATATATCTGCCGATGAAATACACGCTTGCCTCAAATCATCAAACCTGTGGCGCTATGTGAAGAAACTTAAACTGACAACAAACATGAGAGTTGCATTTCTGAACGAAACATTTGCTGAAGATTTCTCCAAGAAATTGTTGACTATCGATAAAGGCTGTGACTCTGTCGATGAACGAGCGCATTGATTTTATTTCCTCGGAATATTTGCAATTTAAATGGCTAAGTTGAATGATCGAGCGATTTTGACGGCTAAGGGCAAATATGTGGCCAATCGTTGAGTAAATATAGAAACCAATCGTTGGTACTCTGCATTCATTCAAATCTATATGCTGTGTAACAAACGATGACGAAGTCGCCAACTATCCATCTGAATTTTTAAACTTCTTACATTTGCCCGCACAATTTACGACAGCTGAAGGTTGGCTCGATGTTAATGATGCTTCGAAACCTAAACCAACCAAAACTATGCAATGGAACGCGTTTGGTGATAAAAAACTGATGATCAATGTGATTCACGCGAATATACCGAAAGGAAAATTCAAAGATGTGGAAGTTCTCATTCCGAGGATTCCCATGATTCCAACCAATATGCCCTTTGAGTTCAAACGAATTCAATTTCCAATTCGTGCTGCATTCGCGATGACGATTAACAAATCACAAGACCAATCGTTGAGTTTATATGGTCTGAATCTAGAAAACCCATGTTTTTCTCATGGTCAATTATATGTGGCATGTTCCCGTGTTGGTAAACCATCCAATTTATTTGTTCTTGCGCCTGATAACAAAACAATAAATGCTGTATATTAGAAGGTGCTTCATTCAAGAGGATGAATCTTAATGTATAAAATGCATAGATTGAATAAAGAAAACGTCTTTCTGACAAGTCATTGTAATATTTATTTTTGTAGTTTTATATGATTTTTTTATATTATTATAACAAGTCAACTATGATTAAAAGTGGTCCAGCCGTTTTCGATTTATGAATGGCGTAACTAAACTGTTCATTGATTGTTAGGCGGTACGAAGTTCGCCGGGTCAGCTAGTAAATTATAAAATAAGGGAATCAAGATCAGCAGTTCAGAAAATGTCAAATACTTGGGATTTTCAACACGGTCAAACCTTTCACGGGGTACCTTCAACCCATGCGGGTTACCCAGTAAAGCGCTAGGATTAATCAGACAGGTTTAGGAAAACATTTTATCAAAAAGATAAGAGAGGAATCTTACTCCGAGTTAATTAGACCACGTTTTCAATACGCGGCGGGATGCATCTGGGATCCATTTTGGAAAAAAAGATGATCGACTAATTCGATGAGGTTTAGAGAAAGTTCGCTAGGTTTTTTAAAAAGAGGTCAAGCGAATAGGTAGGGCGGGTGTGGCGGAGGATTGAGGCTGGGAACCTGAATCCCGATTGGCGAAGAGGGCAGAGGCATGACTCCAGAAAGACGCAGGGCAGCGAAGTTTCCCAGCGACACAGAAAGCACATTTATTGTGGCGCCTTATCATATCGGTAGACTGGACATTCTAAAGCAAAAGAGAGTCGAGATGGACAGACTGGGACTCTCCCCTCGTACTACACGCAACAAAATCGAATTACTGAGTCCGAAAAAATTAAACCAACTTTAGTATTAGATCTCCCGCAGTTTCTTTGGAATTTGATCAATAGGTCAAGGGCAACGATTACTTCATGCTGCGAGCAGGCATTTATGTGCAAGGGAGTTGTTTCACAAGCTAACATATATTCCAGTGCTTGCGGGAAATAATGTAGCCGCACCCATGTCTGGTACCCTAATACCCCCCGCCACAGGCCCCCTTGCTTGGGTTGTCGTGGGTTAGATAAGGAGAGAGGGCCACCCACCGGGCTCGCGGGCCGCAGTCGTAGGCTAGATAATGAGAGAGAGAAAGAGGGAGGGCCAGTCGTGAAATGGAAGTACTAGGAAGGAGCGACAACCACGGGAACGGTTTCAGAGCACACCACGGGAAGGAGGATTCATTCCTCGCCAGAGAGGATTGAATCCCCCTCTCCTTCGGATCCCCTCTCCTCTCGAGGGCGCGTGCAGCGGGGAAGCCCAGAGACATGCAACGAGAGAGGCTGCCGGGTGGGGCGGGGAGGAGGGGCAGGGAGAGACGGCTCCACCCCGCCGCCGGGAGGGCTGTGTGGACGGGGTCAGAGGGCATCGGCGAGCGAACGGAACTGCGAGCGCCGCCAAGCACCCAGAGCGCCCACGATACGGACGATGCACCCATCGCATAGCAACCGGATGCATTTGCCGAAGCTGCTTCGGACGGGGCAGCCCGAGGGACGGCGCTCAGCGAGACAGGTTGGGGCGGCGCGGGATGCTCCCACGCACACAACACGCCCATATTCGGAATTAGAAAAGGTCACCCTGCTGCCGCAAAACTACAGAGAAATAACTGAAACCGACCATTATTGTCCGATTAAACATAAATATTGAATTGCGTATAGGCTAAAGCGGAGGAAAAAGCGAAGACATGCGTCGCTGGGCGCAATAGCGAAAGGGGGGGGGGGGGCGCAAGCATATCGGCGGCGCAACATTCAGCGCAAATGTGAGAATACGGAAATCGTCGCCGGTTCATTCAATACTCGTTATCGTCGTATACTAGAATGCACGAGCCAAAGAGAGAGAGAGAAGGGAACGCCGTCTCGTCTGCCGAAATCGCACCATGGGAACCAAGTAGAGGCTTCATTTAAACATCATCATCTCCTCGGTTGAGGCGTAATGGATTCGGGGACATTGATCACAGAGAAGAGTTGAGGGAAAGCAATTTAAATTAAGACTTCACGTAGGAAAAATGAAATTTCAACGGATGGAGGGAGAATTCCTGCCCTTAGCAAGGATATAAATAGGATCAGTGATGTTAGAAAAGAAATTCTCATTTTATATATTCTGATTATAAATATTAGCCTCCAGGAGAACACGAGAATGCTATATTCCATCGCAAGCCAATATACAAACGGCATGAATAAGATAAATTAGCCTTATCTACTTCACTGTTTCACCATTTGCACTTTGCACACGAAACAGGTCGCCGGGATTCGTCGATCCTCATTTGGCAATGGATAGCAAGAGAGAGAGAGAGAGATGCCAATGCTTACTTAACGATTCATCGAACAAAATGAACAGGGGAAGTCTGAGGTCCGATCGCAAATCATTGTCCGACTGTCACAATATATTGGCACACATAATTGCTTCAATTATTTCCGACAGCAAATATTTGCATGTGATATTTGCGGCAGAGCGGAAACGAGCATCCTCATTGGTTGTGCCATCGTCAGTTCCCGAAGACGAACGGCCTTCGTTTTGGCCGCGGGAACGTCACCGATTGGCACGGAAAACACATCGCGGGAAGCGTCCCACCACGCGAGAGGGCTGACCGATACAGCCTGCGCCGCGCGCAAACGATTCCTTCTGCGCAAGCGCACTCGCATCGTCGTCTGCTCATCGACGCTGTGTCGCCTGCCGAACGACAATCGAGGGCGACGCAGCCGCACGACGAAGGAGGCGTGGATACCCTCGAAATCGGGTCGGGATGTCACGGCCCGCATCGTCACATGGACTGCGGCGAGATCGATGCCAATCGCAAAAGGGGGAGGGGAGGGGGAGACCGGAAGTGCTCGTCTCCTCGGCGAGAGTCAATGCACCCACGGACGCCGCACGCTGGGGACGACTTCTCCAGTCAAAGATGCCCGGAGATCCATTTTGGCAGGTAAAAAAAATTACCGGTGATCCTTTGAAATGGAACTGTTTTGCAGATATTTAACCAACTAAATTTGAATACGAAAGATTGATCATTGCTCACGTCAGGTGGACGCAGAGAGCCGAAAGAAAGATCGGCCGAAAGAAGCAAGACGGCCCGTGTCCGCATTGCAGAATGCATGGGCAACCCGCAAAATCAGAAGTTCGAGATGGAATATAAGAGTTGCGTTATGTAATAAATGCGAATAATCCCTCGGGAAGTCCTTGTTCGTCCGAAAATAAACCTACCTCTTAACTGCTCGTACGTATTACACAACTTCCACGTAAATTTCGCGCCCCTTTAGGTTTATCATGACCATAAATTTCAAATTCATCTTCGAACACAAATTTCAGCTGAGATGACAAGTCCGATGGCCACTGCCAATCACGAAAAATTTCTCCTGCCCTTCTTTGAATCTTTTGCGGATTTGAGTGACCTAGCGAATGGTGAAAACCATTCGCTGGGTCGACCGCAGATGCCATGTCGCTAGATAGCCAAAACTAACCGATAAAATCATTGCTTACTTCAGTGATTTAAGAATGGCAGCAATAAATATTGAGAGGAACTTAAAAGCAACAGCAGCAAACCGGAGTTGAATGAATGTTCCATGGTCCCGCAGGCGAACCTTGAGTGATTCTGTTTCGATCCTAACCACACCCTGGAATCATTTTATTCCATCGCAAGGGTCTCAGCCAATGCAGTGATTCAAATTATAGCGCGGCATATTAACATGTTCAATTTTCAAGAAGTGATAACTTTCCATCCCATATCAACGTATATAAGAAACGAGCACGGCGGAACACAGTTGAAAACAATGTGCCAGGCACTTCTGATAAACGCGAGAGATTTCTGAACCTAATGAATACCAAGGAAATGATTACAGTGCCATGAATAAATGCAAAGATGGGAAATTATCGAAAGGAAATAGAAACGGCAGCTCTAGAAATGTTCTCACAGAGAGCCCTACGGAGGGGAAAGCAACAACATCACGAATGCCTCTGCGTCTGATCAGTCGGAATGGGAACACATTTGCCGGTCATTTGCTAAGAACCGAAATCATCTTTTCGCAAACATCCATGAAAATCGCAGCCTTATCGTAAAATGATCGAGGGATCAATACTGGCGAGGATGTTATCGGATACTTCTCGCAGATATGGATTAAATAATCCAAATTAAAACAAGTAACCTCTGAAAAAAGATAACCATTTGATGCCCCTCAAAATATTGCCTACGAGAAAACCCGAGTAGCACTCCAGAATTAAACATGCGGCGGTGAAATAATATGACAGCGCAATCGAGTTAAACATTTCAGAGAAGGGAAATCGCGTTTTTTAATTAGAAGCGTTGGCACGCTCATCGCATCATTCAACCAACTTCTCACGAGTGAAAAATCGCCCGCCTATATCACACTTTGATGATAACCGGAATACGTCTGGCGTTGGATTCTTCGCAAACGCATGGACCGATCTACGAAGTCATACGAACATTAGACAAACCAAGAGGTGCTAGTCAAATTTTATACACTGTCTCTCCCTAAGGTAGTGGGATTTTTCCCGGATAGACGGACGGACGGGCGGCGGTTTCTCTGGCTGTGCTCGAGGGAGGGGAGTCTAAGGAAAGGCTGGAAACCGGTGAAAGTTGGCTACCAACCTTTGCGGAGTGCGGATCTTTCGTTTACGAAACCTCTGTAACGTGACCTCGTTACGATCAGTCAAGAATATGTTATTGGAACAGCGGTATGCCATCAAATGTGGCGTGGAACTGGGTAAAACTGGGAAAGAGACACAGGACAAGCTCGATCCAGTTTATGGTGATAATGGCATGGGTAGATCGGTTGTATTTGATTCGCATAAGTTTTTTCGGGAGGGTAGAGATGTTGCGGACGCCAAACGGACGCCCTTCGACCTCAAAAAGTGACGAACATCCTGCAAATGTGAAGGCTTTGTTGGACAGGGATCACATATAAAGTATTTGCATGATTTTTGATTAAATTGGCATCTCTTGCATCAAATTGTGACCGAAAACATGAGTATTAGAAAAGGCGAATGCGTAGTAGGTGTCGCGAGTGCTCTCGGACGAACAAAAGAAAACTCGCACGCGGATCTTCCAAGAGCTTTTCCACCATGTGAGTGAGGATCCAAATTTTTTAGACAATTCCCCACCAGACTTCTTCCTCTTCTCCCGCCTCAAATGCGTGCTGAAAGAACGTCACCACGGCTCGTTGGAAGCGTTACATCGGGCCGTGACGAGGTCGCTGGCCAGCATGCCGAGCGCTGCCTTCTAGAAGGCGTAAGAGGCGTGCAAAACCCGCTGGCACAGCGCTGTGTGTATGGACGCACAAGGGTGCTATACTCCGAAGACTTTTGAGTGAATGTATCGATCCTGGCAATAATTGTTTTAACCGACCCACACCTACTACTTTTTTGATCCTTGTAGCTATGATTACATAGCTACCGTTATAAAATGAGCAAAAGTAAAATACAATTACTTTTTAAGATTATCTCGACGCTATTCAAGAGTTAAACGGATAATGCATATTCGCGTCACTTTGAGGATCCATGTAATATGCACGATTCAGGACATCCATGCGTGGGGATGGTGCACGCCGTGGATCCCCGAACGATGCCGCAACTCGGAATCATTCGGAGAAGACTCCCGCAGCGGCGAGGGATCACCCTTTCAGGAGAGACGGCGGACCCCGCGAGGCGGACGGGTGCGAGGTATTCGTCCCCCCCCCCCGAGGGAGGGTGGGGGAGGTTGGTACGAACGAAAGACTCCAATGACACAAGCGAGGCACGCACTCCCCGCCAGTGCGGAGAAGGCGGTGGGGCCGGGGTCAGGAGAGAGAGAGAGAGGTGAATGGGGCGAGGGAAATCACGGCGCCGTCGAAGCGTGAAGGGGCCTACGACCCCCAACGGAGGCCCCCCCCCGCACGCCTGTAGACGCCGAGTGGAAAGGGCAGCCGCAACATTTGGAAGCAAAAGGGAAGAGCGAAGGGGTGAAAGTTGGTGGGGCAGGAAGGCCTTCGGAATCCAATCCCGAATCACACCCGAATGACATAACCACCGCCGCGATAAATGAAACGGCGCGATTATTACGGTACTGATGAGAAAATGACCAAGTGGATTTAAGGGACTTATCTAGGCCTAAAAAAAATTAGCAGTCAATCGTTTAGTTCATAAGAAGCAGATAAAACGACATGCGTGCCAGATGGAAGTGGAGTGGGGACCACACTTGGCAGCGACTCTGCGGTATTCACGGACCACTCTGATTTGCAGATAAATGATCATCACTCCGTCGAATTGCGGCGAAAGGGGATGGAACACAACATGGGCGCCCGGAATAACAGCGGGGATGCCAGGTAATTCATGAAAGTTGCTCGAAAAATGGCCGTTCAACCGAGAATGGCTTTAGTTTAACCGTAGTCATGACATGAAGGAGTCCACAAATATGGAATGGAGCACGATGGGACTTGGCTCCTACGGCAACACAGATTTCTAAAAAAAGATGAATTCAGCATACTCTTTCATTTTCATACTGAAATACATTGTCATTGCATTTCTCTCCGAAGGAGGAATCAATGGAAACCGCAATGAATCTTGACTTGGTCGTCGAGTTTTCAATTTGTTCAAAATACTCAGTCCTGTCAAAATCACATGGGATATTGATTGCCAGAGGAAAGCAGTCGAATTCATATGCACACGGTTCGTTTAAAATGTATCAGGAAAAGTTTCGGATAAATAATTTATTTTAGCTATTGCTCCTACAAATTCTCAAAATTCTTCAAATAATTCTTGCCTTGAGCGTCGACAAACTTTTTTCAGCGGCTTTTCCACGACTCAAAGGCTCCCTCGTAGGCGGAAGGTATTTAAGGATACGCGTGGAAGCTTCTTTGAAGGCCCTTAGGGTCCCATGGTGGTGGTGTACTTTGACTGAGGATTACACTTTTAGGAATAGAAAATGGTCAGCTGGTGCCGAGTCGGGACTCCAAGGGGGTTGGGGAATCGTGGCATTGCTGTTTTTCGTCAGGAAGGCGGTTAACTAGGAGTCTCAAGGGCACAAGCCCTTCGGGACGAGTTTAGCGTAGATCTTTCGCATCGCCAACAATTCAGTGATGATTATGGGGTGCGCTATCATCTTATGAATGCCAATAATACGACCTGCGCACACTTATTCGACGCGCTCTGAATTGAGCACTACACGCACACGTTGTCGTCGGTTCTTGACGTCGACGGTCGTCCGGCACGGGCCTCGTCCTCCACACTCTCTCGGCCATCTTTGAAGAGCTTGCGCCACTTAAAAACTGCACTTTGTGAGGTGATTTCATCCTTGAATACTTGGCGAATCGTGCCCCAAGTCTCTATTCCCGATTACCCCAGTCCAACACAATATTGGATGGCGTACCGCTGTTCAATCGTCCGCTGCAATTTGCGATTGCACCGAGTCACTCGACAGAGCTCCACCAAAAACACGACCTGGGCTGAGCGAACGCTCGCAGGCGATTGGCGCGTGTTGGAGGTCAGACCCTCACCACCGAGCCTTCGTGGTGCGAGCACGCAGCGACGTCAAGTCTCGTCAGGAAAATTTTTCCGATAATTTTTATCTTGAAATAAATTTAATAGTGAAATATTAATAAACTGTAGCGCGAGGCGTCAAAATTGGATGGGAATCATATCAGCGAAAGCCTACGTCAGAGAGAGAGAGAGATAGAGAGAAGGAGAGGTTTGAGAGAAAGGATAGTGATGGGAGAGTCATCAAGAAGGCCAAGGTTGTTTGTATGCGGTCGAAGACAAAAGCCTTGAGGAACACGATAAGAATGTATTACAAGTCTTTTGGGTCCAACAGAAGAACAATAGTGAAAGTTGAAGTAGAATAATTAATAAGCATAGAATGAGGTCGTTTTCACTTCTACACATTAAGGGAACAGCTCGAAGGTCGCTTGTGAGTATGGGAATTTTAGGCTCTTCCTCCACTACAACCTTGTACCCTACACCATGAGGGTGCGTGGCAGGTGGTGATTACATACCAGGCATACAACATCAAAAATGTTTTCGTAAGTTTTACAATGTGTATGCGTAAAATAATTCCAAACATTTATTACTGATTACTACACGTACATGCACTACGGTATCTAATAGAGATATAATTCTCCACGCATACGAGAAGAGCTGTCAGTATCAAGATGGACAACTACTAAGGTTTCTTTGCCTAATAAAGTAAAATTATCCAGGAACACATCCCAATTCAACAGGAAAATGTTTGAATATCTGTCTACCACACTACCAAAATGACCTTATTACTGTTCTATCAGGCTATATATTTAACTATTGTTCTTTGTATTTGTATGTATGTATTGTACTATATGTTTCGTTCAACTGATGTTAAATTATGTCTTGTTTCACTAGTTTAGAACCAGTTTCACTCCATAGGTTTCAAAACCTAATGTAACCTGTATTCTGCTCCAAGGGACTTTGCTCCCAGAGCAATAAAAATTGTTTATATATATAAGGTTAGATGAGATAATGAAAAAATATTAGGCTACTTTGAAGTTTTTTCATAAAAATAATTATTTATTCCTCATTTACAATAGATCATTTCAACACAACAGACATTTACAGACAATCTTAATAATGTATAGACAGTAACAGGCAGTCAGCTCTGGCGTGACAGCAGGTGATACAGAAACGAAGAAAAGATATATATCAAGTGTTGCACTTGGATTTAACATTAAAAAAATAATTTTCACATTTTATCGCGGTCAGTTAGCCATTCTGAACCCTAATTCTTCGTGGGAAAAATAACTCCTCAATCCATTTTGTTCTACACTTGATTTCTCTCATATCTTATCGTCAGTTAGGTCCCACCTAGAGTATGCTGCGGGTGTATGGGATCATCATGAGGTAGGCTTAGTTTTGGAACTATATGGAGTGCAACGCAGAGGAGCAGCTAGGTTTGCGGCGAGTTGTTATAAACAAGGCAGCAGTGTCACGACACTTTTGGAAGAATTAAGATGGGTGCCCATGCTTGACCGTAGGTTTAAATATAGGTCAAAATCACTGCGTACATTTGAGGCAAGTTACTGCCAGGGCCTTCTTTCGTGTGATCAACTTTCCTTCTGTGCATGATGGAGCCAATATTTGTGCAGAGGGTTCACGTTGGGATCGTGCATGCCGGCTGGCGACCTAACACCCTCCACCACACGCCCTTGTGGGATGTATTGTGTAGATGTAGATCTCTCCCGTCGTAGCACGATGGGGCTATCACAACATCAGCGCTAAAGAGACCTCATTACAGTTCATGCAAGAGACTTAATCTTTTATTAAACCTTCTTAAGTGATTCCCAACCTAATTGCTCTAATAATTTAGATACGCCAATCAGTTTATTGGAACAATGTTTTTCAAGTGAAGCTCCTCTACGCCGCACTCAATCCAAATTCACGAGTATCCCATATGCTAGCGGCATATTCTAAACGAGAACTAAATATCGAAAGATAACTCCGATCTCTAACCTTGTCGTCACATTGACCAATGAAGTGAATAGTAAGCGGTGCTTCGTCCACCAGCTGACCGCCGTCGAAGGAGCCTTTCCGGCGCAAGAAGGGAACATCAGACAAAGAGAACTCTAGCGAGCAACGGAATTCGCCAGATTAAGTGGCACGACGGAAAATTTTATCTCGTATTATCCATTTTCAAACACATTATCAAGTGGTAGCCGTCTTTTAAGGTCGGTTTAGGGTGGACAACAAGAGAACCCCACACCATTTACGCTTGACGAAGCACAACACAAGCAGGCGACATTGAAAGCCCTTCTCACTGCCATTTCTGGGGCATCTGCAAGTATTATTTCATAAATTCTAGCAATTTTCAGCACCAAGGCATTCACGATCGTGCGGCCTGATTAGTGAGCATGAATAAATAATGTACAGATATCGCACATCGCATATAAATGACGGTGAGGAGGCGAGGAAGGGGGCGGGGCGAGAGGTCAATCGGCCGGAGAGGGAGCGCTCACGCGACGCCAAGGACAAACGGGAGGGCGGGGGGCTGCAGCACCTTTGCATGCTCACCTTGAGGGAAAAACTCCAACCTTGAGATTTACATAGTTGCGAGGAATACATTTTATCGCCTCTTTCGTTTCTTTTAAAGAAATGCCCGAGGAGCGTGCTTAGCGCGAATGCAATCGTGTGGTCGGTCGCACGATCACAACAGCCTCGCCCTCAGCGATCCCCCCTCCGAAAGAATTCGACACGAGTGAAGCAATGGAATGTGATGCAGGTTAAGTGTTGAAAGGCTATATGGCGCTATAAGGGTTTAAGAGAAACCATGGCTGAGGACTTAAAGAAGTTCGTGAAACAATAAAGGACACCATTGGGCCCCGCCGCATTCTTATCTTTTTTTAGGCCACCACGTTGACATGCATTTTCTCAGCAACTTTCACCTATATTATTATACTACCTTGATCAAAAGGTTCCCGGAATAACCACCGTGTGGCGCTCCCATCGTTCCGATTTGAGTTCTGTTTTTTTTGTTAAATTGGTACATCTGTTGTTGATATTCCCTTTAAATCTTAGTGTCATAACTTGACATTTGCAAAAGTTACGTAGCCAAGAGTACATCTATCTCTGTGTGTGTTGGCGATTTTTTACAATTGCAGAAATGGATTTAAATTTGCAACAACGAACTTGTATTAAATTTTGCGTAAAAAACGGATTTAGTGGCGCACGGACGTTGGAAATGTTGGAAAAGTGTTTCGGCAACGATTCTCTAAAAAAAACGGTCGTTTACCAGTGGCACGAGCGGTTCAGAAGTGGTCGTGAGTCAATCGAAGATGATGAACGCAGTGGCAGACCATCGACATCGAAAGTCGGTGAAAAAATTGATAAAGTAAAAGAAATGTTGGTCAATAACCGCAAATTAACCATCAGAGAAATAGCGGAGGACTTGAACATTGCCTATGGATCCGCCCAAGACATTGTGGTTAATGATTTGGGTTTCCGTCGTGTAGCAGCAAAGTTGGTGCCAAAAGACCTCAATTTCATGCAAAAAAGAGACCGTGTTGACGTCGCAAAAGACATGATTTGCGAGGCTGAATCCGATCCCACATTCATCAAAAGGATCATTACTGGAGACGAGACGTGGGTTTATGAGTACGACACGCAATCCAGACATCAGGCAAGTGAATGGCGTTCACCAAATGAGCCGAGACCAAAAAAACCACGTCGTTTTCAGTCAAAAAAGAAGGCAATGCTGACGGTTTTCATGGATTACAACGGTGTAGTGCATCATGAATTTTTGCCAGAAGGCCAGACAGTAAACAAAGAGTATTATTTGGGCGTTATGAGACGTTTGCGTGAAGCAATTCGCCGAAAGAGACCAGATATGTGGGCAGAAAACTCGTGTATTTTGCACCATGATAACGCACCGTCGCACAGTGCTATCATTATTCGTAATTTTTTGACGAAAAATGCAACAAATACCATCCAACAGCCACCGAATTCACCTGATTTGGCTCCCTGTGACTTCTTTCTGTTCAATCGAGTTAAAAAACCATTACGGGGAACGCGTTTTAGCAGCCGAGAGGAAGTAATGGAAAAATCGCAGGAAGCACTGATGGACATACCGAAAACCGAATATAAAAAATGTTTCGAGGATTGGATCAAGCGCTGGCATAAGTGTGTTGCAGTCGATGGGGATTACTTTGAAGGGGACAATATAGATTTAGATGAATAAACTTGTATTTTTAATTTTCTGAATAAATTCCGGGAAATTTTTGATCAAGGTAGTATATTATAGCATAATATAATACAAAGACTTTAAATGCATGTTTTCATATGGTTTCCCCCTAAAAATAATCAAAACATATCGACACACAATATTTCTATAAATTTAAATTCTCTTTCGCCATGAATGCTGGATTAGACGAAACAGTTACCTTGCGAAAGACATTGAAACTCGTATTCAAGACATATCTTTATAATATTTATCCGAAAGAGCCCTCGTCGAATATTAATCGTCTCTCGGGGTAAAGTAACGCTACGGCGGTGATTGAACTCAGCGGATGTAGTTCCCGTCTCCAACGGGTGCTGTCGGGTGAGGGCAGTATGGTGTCTGCAGCCCATGCCCCTACTCCGGGGGCGCAGTAGCCTAGGGTAAGCCGTCATCGGACGGAAAGGGAGGCTACTATTGAGATAGATGGGTGCATATCCGCCGCATAACGTCTCCTTCGGCACGTAAGGGTCCGACTGGAGGGAGATGTTGGATCGCTGTGCACACCAGGGGGCGGGGTCATCGAGTGACGCAGGCGGCCGCACGTAATGTGGGTTGCTGCTCCAAGCTAAGAATTGTAGCACAGGTAGGGACGAACGGCGCCTCGGATCCGGAGAGATCCTGCGCTCCTTCAAGGAGACGCGCTCAGATGTAAAATGGGTCGAGGCGGAGTTTAAGGCCCCTAATAAATGTAACTATTTGCTGCGGCGTGCCGCGTATTGACCGCGGAAGGCTGCTTTGGAGCCGCATGGAGGGGTTCGGGGCTTTCGTCAGGGTGATGGAGCAGCCTTGGTCGGTCCGCGGCCTGTTCCTTCATCGTCTCCGGAACCCCTCCGTCGCTCGGGTGTCCATGATACGGCCGAGGCGTCGCGGTCGGGGGCAAGTGGGGTACACGAACAGAATTCGGAGTTCGCGGCAAAGACGGTCGGCTGGAGCGCAAGTCAACAGAAGTGCAATCGATAGGAAAGAGAAATCGATAATGCAACCTCAACACCTCCAAACTACTGCTGAATCAAAATAAACAAATCAACCAATCAATCGGAAACAAAATAAACTGACCCTGCCCATAGAACGTCTCGCGAGGACGCGTGGCAGAGGGTGCTAAGCCACCGGCTATTCTGCGCGCGCTCCACTAGTTCCGCATGCAAATGGCACCCCGCGAAAGGGGGCGTGGAAGGGGAATGACGACCAACACTAGTCATCCAATATTCCTAACATGAATTACAATTGTTACAGTGTTGGTGGCTTCTCCACTCAACTGCACTAAGAATGCAAACGAATAAACCCATTACCCTTGTAGATGTAGGGGGTAGTACATGTATTCGAGAAAGGGAATCGATCTGACGACTCGACGAATGTCCCGCTCATCATGGATTTGCCATTCTCACCCATAAAACTACGATGACATCAGCTCATCGAAACTGCCACCTGATTGATGAGCTGGCACTGGTGTTGATTGAGCCGGAGCCATTCAAATACCAGGGAACATCTACGCAGGGATAGGAAACTCCTAAGCGTCCGAAAGAGGCATCCGCCAGCTGTGCCCCCATGACTTAGTGAAGGGGAGCGCAGAGAGAGGGAGGGGGTGTGCGCATGCGTGGGACGGATCCCCCTTACGCCCGCTCCCTCATGCGATCGATCGGAAGGTGGGGGAGGGGGGATGCAGGGGGTGAAGGGGGACGACACTGATGGAAGGGGACGAACTTCGAGAGCACCTCGCAAGCAACAGTATTGGCGAAACTGCTGGAAGCGCCAATTGTTTCGGCGAAAAGAAGGAACGCAAGCAATCCACCGCTGAAGGTAGGTTTTGGATGGCTTCAATGCTTCGTAAAACTCCGACACGCTTCAAAGCGAGGTTCCGAGGAACATTAGACGAAGAACTCATGGCCTTAAGAAATCATTGTATTATTTTTCGGTATTCAGTGCTGATGCATTGATTGGTCGGTGGTATTTGATTCCGCGTCCGGCTGCGTGAGCATGACGGGGCGGGCGGTGACGCTTCGGTGGGCGCCTGGTTCGACTCACCCGCGGCAAAGTGGACCAGCCCTGGCGACTCACTGCTGGCGGCAATAGGGCGATCGGTTGAATTTTATTTTGTTGCCGTAATTAATTATTATCACTATTTTATTAAATCAAGATATGTTTACAATTATTGGTGTCAGCGGTCTTCTGTTTCGGATGGACCCAAGCACTACAGACTCTGGCGCGTATACTCGCGAGCCCTCGTCAACACGACACAAAACAAGACGCAGTCACAGGCGAAACTTGGTGGAAATCTTTCGCTATGGGAACGATTGAAGTATGGCTAACGCTGCAATTTCCACATTTTTATACACACTACAGACTCATAGAGCCTCCTAAGCCCTAAATAAAACGACACAAAATATCCTTCAAACCCCATCTGCACTTGAATAATCCATTCCTCCATCCGAAATTCCCCTCCCTTTCCTCACCCCACCAGCATCCTACCCTCTCGCCGCACCTTCTGCACCCACACGCACCTCTCGCCCCGCCTTCTATCCCAACGGCAGCCGCCCTCTCCCCACTTCCCCCGCCGCAGTAGACCCACGGCTTCATCGCTCGGGTTCCTCGTGGGCCACTTCATTTTCCCCATTCTTCTCCACGCACCCCGAGGATTGAGGAACTCCAAACTACGCAGGAGTAGTCATCGAGTTCGTCGGTAACTCGCCGATTCGGATCATTTCGCACCTTGACTGGGTCCATACTAAGGAACATAGGGAATGAATGAGTGCGGAATGTGGCGACTGCTTTCGAGCTGCATCATCTTCGATATCAATAGTCTGCACATAATGAATCTGCCATAAAAAGTATTAAACAAGCCGGAGTACGTCGGATGCATTTAAAAACAAAAGTTTCTCGGGATGTTTCTCACCATGGCTGTCATCAAGATGATGTGGACGGTCTCCCAGAAGATTTAGAGACTTGCCCACTGCCGTTACTTTTTTAATATCGCCGGAAGACGGGATTCCTTACTTGTGTTCTTAGTGTAGTCAGTCGAGTGGTTACTAAGGGTATAACGGCGGCTGCAGTGCGTGCAAAGCATGGCTGATGACCGGTCGCCCCCTTCCACGTTCCCTTCGAGTGGACCACGTGGTGCAATGCGTTCGGGAAAGTATTGGGTTGGATGTAGCATAGCTGGCGACCCAACACCCGCTGCCACACGCCCTTGCGAAGGCTTGGGGGTAGTGTATGTGTCTCCATCGAAAGCCTTCTTCAAATATAGGAAACAAACTAATGCATCCTGATTATACTCTGCGCTACTTTCAATTGGTAAGATCCCTACTTCTATGACATCTGCTCTTCCTAGACACAAATTTATCTAGTATTTGGGACCCTCATGAAGAGGATTCATTGCAGAATTAGATCGCGCGTGGAGTAGAACAGGTAGATTTGTAAAAGTTCGTTATTATAAGCTGAGTAACGTATCAACATCATTATAGATTGGAAATCACTCACGGAGCGAAGGTTAAATTACAGATTGAAGCCCTTGCATCAATTGTAAAAATATCTCTTTAGCAGAGATGTTGAAGATGTATTATATTACCCCCATCGTACGACGGTAGGAGAGATCATGCCAATACAATTGGAGAGCTTATTGTAGAACAGATAGATTGAAAATGTCATTCTTCCCGCGAATAATAACAGATTTTGGAATTTTTTTACCGCTAATAGTTCATATACATCTACACTACCCTGTAGTCCACCGACAGTGTGTATGCATGGCAGGGGTGCAATGTCCGAAGGGTTTAGGAAGTGTGGAAGAGAGCTACACGATTTTTCACGGCAAATATGATATATTTATTCTCTTCCTGCTTTGCTGGGGACGAGGGAGCGATTATTTGAACAGATTCGAACCTCCCCCCCGATTTTACCCCCACGGCAGCCATCTGCTCTTCTCCGTTTAGTGGAGTCCAACGCTTTCTGGCGAATGGCATGTTCGCCTTGGAGAGACCTTCGCTCGGAGCGAGGGCGCGGGAGTGAGGGTCGGGGGGCAGCGGTGGGGGGGGACCCGCAGCGCACCCTACCGCTCGGGGGGGGGGGGCACCCTGCGCGCTTCCATTATTCGCCGTGGCTATTTCGGCACGGGTCGAAACTCGGCGGGTTGATCTCTTTAGGAAAATTGATTCAAGGGAAAACAGTTCGATGTACGATATCAGGAGGTTAAGGCTAGGGGGGGGACAATAATTCCACACATTTTCCACGGGTACGGAAAACATTCTCGCTCGAAGGCAACCCGATATCAAATGAGGCGACCGATGAGCATAATTGAGAAACGTGGACAGACATTGGAGGAGAAGCGTCGAGAGGAAGTGCTGTCGGCCGATGCCGCTTATGTGATAAATACGACGGAGCCACGAGTTCTCACGTAGTCGGTACAAAAGACGAGCCATTTTCTTGATTTTCACAATACATACAATAGGATGGAGAATTAAGTACAGCATTACAGATGGGCCATTGAATCAAAAGAATTACAATTAGTTTATACAGCATTATAATATTTTTGCCTCGGTTCAGACCTATCTAGTTGCATTAAGGTGTGGAACTTTGTACATTAAGTACTTTGCAAACGATAAAAAACCAAACCTTCATTTTTGAAAGATGAGAAATGTAAAACTTTTATTAATATCTTAAAAGCACAATTATATGACTAAATAGTCTCAACGACACAAAACAGATAACGACAATCCTTTATCAGAGGCTTAAAATTCAGCCGAAGTTATCATCTCTCAATGCATTCAATAATATCCTGGTAAGGTCAAGAGACTATTTGATTTTAAATTACTTTTGTAAGATTTTTATGAAAATAACACTTTATATGGTTGATCACGTTACGATATAAACTTTACAAAATACGCGGGCTGTTCAATGATTCCTTCGATAATCCAAGTTCGTGGGAGGCGCTCGTAGTAATTGAAAATGTTTGCTTTTAGTAAAAACCACATCTCTCACTGAACTGCTGATTAAGTTTCAGCTATATCCAGCACGTGGTTTCATTTTAATAGTCCACTGTAGCAAAAACACTTTCGTTCGTACAGAAAAATGGCAAACAATGAATTTCGTGCGGTGATTTAACACTTCTATTCAAAGGCTAAACACCGAAAGAGATCAAAGGCCAGCCGATGAAGATCATGGCTCTGTGTTCGCGACTACGTACAATTGAGTTAATGTGTTTAAACATGGGCGCACATCCACAAATGACGAAAATCGTTCGGAATGTCCAGTGGAAGGGACTTCCTCCGAAACAATTCACCTAATCCACGAAACGGCTCCAAATAATTAACAAATCAAAGTTCGCGAAATAGTTGAGGCCACAGGCATATGTATAGCATTTACGATTTGGCACGGAAAATTGGAATAGAAACCAGTCTCAGCGGAGAATGAACGCAATCGTGTGACGGATTCGGAGGCTGGTTTGGTGCTTTTTCGCAGCGAGATTCTGCGTCGATACATCACCGCGGACGAGGAAATGACACTCCACAAAATATGGATCCACTCCCGACACAAAGGACAAGTGGGTTTCCAAAGGCGATCCAACTCCGAAGATGACGAAGGCGGTGAAAGCGGCCGACAAGGTGATTGTCAATATTATCCAACATCGATTGTAACAATAACGACAACCGATGATTGGAGCGCATTTTGCGTCGATATTGCACCGGTTGAACCAAAAAGTCGAGAAAAAAACGTCCTTATTTGGCAAAGTTAAACATTCGCTTCCATTAAGGCACCACACGGGTTCCACCACCCGCGCAGTTTCGATGGCGAGCATTATGGAATTAAAGTTGGAATCATTATAGCGGTCAACGTATTCACCTAATCTGACCACCATGATTTATTTTAATTTCAAAAATTGAAAAAAATGGCTCTAAAAATAAAAGCTTTTACTCAACCTAAATGACCTGACGGGCATCGTACACTCATCTGGAATTCATGGACCTGCAGTAATTAATGATTTCACCGACGCTTAAGTGTAGTAAGTCGACCTAATATTCATCGCACATGTAAAAGATTTTGATCCTAAGCGAGAATTTTAGGTGTCACGTTAAAACTTGTCAAACTAGTTCATCCTCAATATAAATATTCATAATCAGTTATAAACATTGACATTTATTCGAAATAATTGATCAGCACGCTAGTATTGTGCCTTGAAATACCTGAACTAAGCCCCTCCCCATTATTTTTAACAAAAGGAAACTGACTTCGTTTCCAGATTTACTTTGCGGAAGCGATTGATGACTCAAGTGAGCAAACTTTGGACTTCCACATAAATTATACATTTAGACGACCTATGTTTCGACGCGTGGAGTCACATCAGATATACAGTACACCTGTACACGCACCTATTAAGTGCGCCCTCTCCATGAATCCGAGGATTGGTTTGCAGCAGATCTCAGAACCATCTAAATTCAAATCTGCCAATCTCTTCATTCCTTCGCAGCTCCTCACATCAACTTGCCCTTGACCCTTTCTCTAGTTCACCTTCCCTTCCAAGTCTCCCCTCCTTAAAGTATCCCCCTTCAGAATAGGTCCAATCGATTCCCCTCCTCCCTTCCTGCCAGTCTCCTCCGCAGGCTTCTCCCTTCACCAAAGTCGCTTTATTTCCATGTTATGAGTCCCATGGATTCTCAAGGAGTGGTTCGCCGGTAGCCGTGATACTGTCCGTAAATTTGGCAAGTGCCGATTTTCAGGCGGAGGTCAGAGGAGAAACGTAAAGGCCTTCGCGGATATGCTTATTTTATGACGAACCATGGCACACCGGAAGTATTTCGTAATCTTTTATTTTCCGTAGTTCTTCATGCTTATCGAGCGTGTTCTGCAGCAAGCGATCGAACTGGAGTGGCATGGGACAACATTCAGCTGATTACGGCCACGCAAAGGCGATTTTCTGAGGCCAGGGAGATGGGAGTCTGACTCCTAGGCGAGAACACCTGAATTCTTTAAATAAGAATGAGATTTTTCACAATGCGAGAATTTTCAAAAACAAATCTTTAAATAACATCGCGGTTCAAACCCCCATTTCCCGATCCGTGACCGCCCCCTACCCCACCTCACTCCCATCCAGCCCCAAAATCAATCATCAGAGTTGAGCTTGGTTCCACTCGATGATTTGACCTCGGCGAGTATCCCAACACCCCACCCCAACCCCATATACATCTCCACCGCTTAAAAATGCATCGAGTAGCTTCAGGCGAGATGTGGTGGAATACGAAATAATAATAATAACAATAGACGGAAGAGGGGTGTTTTACGAGCGCAGAGCTGCCCACGTGGGCCAAACGGGGAGGAACGTCTCCACCCGAATCGAAGGATACGAGAAGGGCACGATCTGGGGGAATACCACATCGATGATCGCCAAAAACATCCTCGGGACCAACCGCACCGATGACTTCCGACTGCAAGTGCCAAGTGTGCTAAACAAAGACAAAAGTTAGATGCGATGGAACAATTGGAAATCGTCCAACGGGTAAAGGAGAACACTTAATGACATGCAGTTCACTTCCTCCTCCTTCCCATCGAATTCACTTATTGCGTTTTGACACACATCCGCCCCTTCCCAGTGCTTTACCACCCCCCCCCTTCAGGGGATGTGAACTAAGAGTGGGGAAATCACTCCTTCCCCATCCACCCCTCTTCGGAACCTCGATCCCCAGCCCCTGCACCAAACCAAGCCGCTGATAAAAAATTCGAATGGGGCTGCTAATCACCCACGTGGTCTCCACAGACTTTGTTAGAACTTCTGCAAAAACTTGAAACTTTATGCGCCATAATCCATCCTATTCCAAACCTCCCCCCCCCATGGCTTCCTGACGCCATGTCCTCTGCCTACGCATGTGTGGCAGTGGGAACGACGTCAGGATGTCATACCGTTCCTGTTAATTCATGCCTACAGGAGATCGGTTATTCACTCATGTGGACTTAGTGCGCTCTTTCTTCGACATGTTTCAAACTTTGACCTTCGCATCACATTGGTTGGTTGGCCAACCTTTCCCTTCTTCCCCCCTCCCCTTCTTTCCAGCCACACCCCCGCCCCCTTCCCTGGATGCAAAAATGTCCACAAGACAGCACTTGAATTCATTTTGTTGCTCGAAGATGATGTAATACATCGAAACCCGGGCTTACTATTTAACTTATCCAGCGGAATATTGCTAGTATCTATTCCTTACTAAAAGCTTTTTCCATGTAATATACACAAGAAAGCAGGGAAATTATTGATGGCATTCCTTTGCCTGCACATGGAATTTAAGCACAAAATGTTATCCTCCCTGTCTCCGTACGTACTCCGCTGTCTTGAACGATCAATGCACATATCACCACAGATGAGGCGCAATGGTACACTTCATACAAATGAGACATCAGCACGGGTGACTTAAATGACACTTATTTATTTAAAAGAAAATTAAAACTGAACATTGACCCACGAATACAAATCAGCAATCGTTTAGGGGAGAGGATATTTGTCTAAATGGATGGCGGAAACGGAGGCGAGAGGGAGAGAGAGAAGTGGCTTCAGGAGAGGCAAGTCGTCGACGAGTGTGCGCCATCCGGAGCTCAGAGAAACATTTCTAAACTAGACGCTGGTCCCATACCTCAGCTGCTTCAACGAGTAAACCGTACCAGGGAGAGATTTTACATCAATTCATGACTTAGCCAATCGGTACAGGCTCTCCTATCGTCCCAGCCGGGCTTTTCCAGAAATGACGACTACACTTCATAACCCGTTTCCCCCGCGAACACAAGGACGACCGCAGGTGCACGAACGCGGCGGGAGGTGTTCCCTCGTCGCGAGAGGTGTTCCCCATCAGTTACGCAAGGAGATCTTTTCATTTTATAACCGCTGCGCCGCCATTATTACGAACTTTCGCGCTCAGAATTGCATCATGAGAAGATCAGAAATCCCAGAATGGCAGACGGGGATCTCACAAAAAAGTGAGAGTCATGGATAAAATTGAGAAAGTTTGGAGAATGTGCAGACACCTGACGTGGACATCTCAGCTTGGACGTGGACATCTTAGCTTGGTGAGAGTTCACATTTAAGAAAAATGATACGCATTTATCGAAAAGGACAAAAAAGAATATAAAATCAATCTGAACAGAACAAACGCGCAATACTCAAAACGGAACTGGAGCAATTCGCACGTTTGACTGCCATTTTGAATCACTGAAAGGATCGCGGTGCGTTAACACCGGCTCTCGCGGAGCTAGGGGAAAAATCACATTAAAAAACAACGGCATACGCAGCACTAATAATTAATCTTATAATATTTTTGGGCAAAATTCGCCAAATCATTACACCGGAGAATAAATGTAGCGAGACGGCACACAGAAATATTTAAATCTTTCAACGAATTGGAAATGTCCAGGACGCTTTGGCCAGAAAGAACGCCACCAGCCCAGCACACGTGATCCACCGCGTTGCAGTGATGCACGGGGCCGGCCGAACCCATTGAGGAACATATCATGGTCATGCTTGCGGTCATGATTATTCTATCAAATGTTCAAGGGGCCTTCATTACCTGAAACCCATTCACACTTAATATCGCCCTGGTGTAAGCGGCGGCCGTTCCCGCCGGCCTACGACACGCGAGAACTAAGAGTCAGTCATTCCAAACACCTCCATTCCTAGATCCTTTCTCTCTTCGTTTTACAACAGCTTCGACTCCTAATAACGTTTCTTCCTCTTCCCCATGAGCCCGCGGGGACACTGCGGACGAAAAGAGTTGAGTCGTGGCGTTAACGCACCCATCCTCAATTCAGCATCCGAAGAAAATGATCGGATATTCGGCATTTTTGTTAAGGGTATAAGCAGACGGAGTATTTGAAACGGAGAGTTCGCTCACGGATGATATATGTAGAAAAAACTGAGGTTTTTCCAAACAGTTTTGCGATTAACGGAAAGGACAGGCTAATAAACTTGGTGGGGGAGTATTGACTACTGCACAACTCAGTAGCGAAGGTTATGATGAGACGAAAATGACAAAGAAAGCGATTGGTGCAACTACAGAGGACTACAGAACAGGCATAATCCTATTCGTGCGCTCATTTCACAGATCCCCAGATTGCAAAACAGATTTTCTACACAAGCTGGATGACCAAATAAATATCCACACTAGATGAAAAGCATAGCAACATTATATTTATAATCGCTGGTGATAGGAACGTACCGGCGATTGATAGGGATTCGTACTGCGCAGGGAAATCGGCCAAAAACAGAGATTCATGCCTCGAACTCCTCCATATATTCGCAAAACATTCTTTAAAACTAATCGCTAAACCAGCAACAAGGGATCAAAGCATCCTTGTTATGCTCGAGATTTTACGCCTGAAATTATTACACGCATTATGAAAATGGACGCCGTCGGTGATCGTCAAGCTATTCTTGTAGAATTATAAAACTAAGTTCGAGAAAATAAGCAAAGAAAAGCGTAAAATACATATACTAGTATACAAACAAGAAAATGATGATGGACTTTTAGAATATAGAAGAAAAGAATTACCAGAATTGAAGGCAAAAACCCTGACAATCGATGCAGACAGGACTTGGATATATTTCTTAAATATTACACGCGAAAGCATTAGGACATACATTCCATCCAAACTTGAACGCGACAGTAAGGAATCTAGATGGTACATCGGAGAAGCCACCCGGCATTAAGAAGGTAAAGAAAGCTACAATAAGACTTTAAAAAGAGTTAAAAAATTAGTGACGTAGTTAATCTTTAAGAATATCGTGGTAAAATTACAAGGATCATGCGCTGGGCTCATTCAAAACTATTATTATGTTCGGCGAATATCTTGAGGAAAATCCAGAGTCATTTTGGCCCTCTGCTAGAGCATAAAGGGTATACGTCTTACTGTACCCGTACATTCCTTGAAGACGGAAAACGGCAAACTTATTACAGGTAGCGTGAAAATGGCCAATATTTTAAACAAGTCGTTCCAGAGCGTCAACAATAAAGAAACAAACGCACCAAAAGAACTTTCACGGCCACCCGAGGAACACCAGGGCGACATTACACTGACAAAGAAAGGTTTGGAACATCTGCTCCGTAGTATAAAAACCAACAAAGCGCCAGGTCCGGAAGAAATACCTGCGAGGTAGTTCTAACACAACGCCTATCACGGGGAGCACATATTACGAGAATATATGGCTCCGCTTTAAAGAAACTCGGCTTCATGAAACGGGTGGCGGGGAAATGAAATGAGAAAGTAAAAGAGACGTGTTATTCTACTCTAGGTAGGCAACATATGGAATACGTCGGAAATATTTTGGATCCTTGGAAGAAACTGTTGTTAAAATAATTATGTAAAGTTGAGAGAAAATCCAACAGATACGGCTAAAATTGCTACGATAATAGGACAAGTGTGACAGGTTTTTTAGGGGAATCAGGCTGGGAGCCTGTTGAGATACGATGAGAACAAGCGAGACTGAGACTTTTAGAAAGTTTCAGAACAAGCGTGTTTAAAAATGGCACTAAAGGAATTGTTATGGCCCCACACTATATAAGTAGATCAGACCACAAGGATAAGAGAAGGGAGATAGATTCCAATACAGATATTCGTACATAAATACTCGTTCTTTCCCCGGACAATTAGGAATCATAACAATAGTAACAAATCAATTTCTTAATAGAGAAAGTAAAGGTATTCGATTAAAAATTAAGGACAAGATAAACCGTTGCGTAGACATAAGATATATTCGTAGGTGCAAGTGTATGTTAGTTGATAGTACATGTATTTGCATGTGTGTAAGCAAAAATGTTTTTGCATGAATATATACGCCTTGGTGGGGTTAGATTGGCATGAATTTGTTGGTTTTTCATGTAATTTACACTCTTTTGCGGGTGGTGACCTTCCACCAGCTGCTACAAGCCCTTGCGGCAGCTTTCGGGGTATTATGCATATGTAGATAAGTGCAAAACTAAGACGAAAATGAGCAGAGGTCAAGTCTGCTCTTCACTGAGGCGCTTACAAAGTGTGATAATAAATTACCAAAATGCCATTTCACCAAATGAGCGAAGATGCACATTGGAAGCGTAGTAATCTTGTAATTAGCTTACCTTTATCCCAGCAATGAAAAAATCATGCAACTGGTCGTTGTACCTAGTGTCATCGATACTGGTACTCACCTGAAAATAATAATATTAACCGTCAAAATTCTTTAATGAAGGAAGAAAAACACGATATAACAAGAATGTGATGCAGAAAGCAAAAATATACTTCGTCAAGGATAAAATTGAACAGATTTAATGACAAAATACACAGCATCGTAATATGTTTTTCCAGTCTTACCCAGCTGAGGTGCATGGCAAATTTTTATCCTATAAGTAATATCTAACCCACATTCAAATTTGGAATTCTAATACGTCTGACCGAAACACCTTATGATACGAGGACACTAAATTGATATGTGAAGTGGTTGCGACTACCTGGACGCCATGTGCCGAATCGGGCGAGAAATATGAGACAAGAAATATACAGCATCTCCGTACGCAATCGCTTGCTACGAAAACATTCCATTATTAAAGCCCATGCTTTCTTCCCTTTTAAGATTACCATGCTTTATGAGATGATAACCAAAGCTAGCGGTCGCATAAAAGAGGGAATTTGAAATGTACATAATGCCGGTAGAGATATATTTTCTAATCTGTACACAATCTCTTTCTGTCGAGTACTTACTACGGCGCAAGCTTTCTTGGAGTGTAGACCATTTGTGTGCTTAAAAAAAAATATATATATATATATATATATATATATATATATATATATATATATATATATATTTTTTTTTTTTTTAAAGCACACGTGCGTGCGCACACACAAATGGTCCAGACTCCAAGAAAGCTTGCGCCGTAGTAAGTACTCGACAGAAAGAGATTGTGTACAGATTAGAAAATATATCTCTACCGGAATTATGTACATTTCAAATTCCCTCTTTTATGCGACGGCTAGCGTATAAGGTGTAAGGTTATATATATATATATATATATATATATATATATATATATATATATATATATATATATATATATATAATATATATATACACATATAACCTTACACCATTACACCACTATAACTCGAGAACGGCTGAACCGATTTTCATGATATTTAGTTTTTTGGATTCGTCTTAACCCAGAATAGCAGAATAACCATTAAAATATCGTTAAAGTATGATGTCGTAATATCGTATCGTAAAATATCGTAATATCGTTTCTTAAAATACAGGGTTCGTCCGGAAAATGAGTGTCATGATTTTTCCCGCCGCTCCAGGCGCGCCCAGCACCCCTCTGACGGGCTGTATTTGGAGGGGGGTATGTTGGCAAGCGACGCTGAAAAAGGCAGTCGGCTCTGAGCTGTGGTGTAGTGAGGAGCTCTGTTAACGCGAACCTCCACGCTTCGACCCACGTCACGGAACGCGATGCCGAAGTTTTTGGAGCAGCGTTATTCCATCAAATTTGCGGTAAAGCTTGGGAAATCGTCTACCGAAATTGTCGGTATGATTAACCAGGCTACGGGGAGTCAGCCATGTCCAGAAACATGATCTTTCGGTGGCACAAGATGTTCGTGGAGGGCAGAGAAGAGGTCGACGACGAACCACGGCCTGGACGCCCATCAACGACACTCACCGACGAAAATGTGCGAAAAGTTCGCGATGTACTGAACTCTGATCGTCGTCTTAGTGTTCGGATGATAGCAGAGCAGTGTAATGTGCCAAAAACAATAGTGCACGAGATTATTAGGGAGCAATTACAGATGCGAAAAATTTGTGCAAAGTTGGTGCCGAAAGTGCTCAGTGATGATCAAAGATTCAATCGTTTGGAAATCGCGACACAACTTGCGGATCACTGCAAAAATGATTCACATTTTTTAGAGAACGTTGTTTCGGGTGACGAGACGTGGATCTTTGAGTACGACCCGGAGTCGAAGAGACAAAGTGCGGAGTGGCACACCCCATCATCACCCCGTCAAAAGAAAGCTCGCATGAGCAAATCTCGGATCAAGGCGATGCTCATTGTCTTTTTTGACAAAAGGGGAGTCGTCCACTACGAATTTGTACCTGAACGACAAACTGTAAATGCTGCATTTTACGTCCAAGTGCTCGACAGGCTTCGAAAACGAGTCGCCCGCATCCGCCCAGCGATCAAAAACATCTGACGGCTGCATCACGACAATGCGCCGTCTCACACCGCGCTTGTCGTGTCGGACTTCTTGGCCAAGCACGGCGTGGCAACGCTGCCGCACCCGCCCTACAGCCCGGACTTGGCACCACCGGACTTCTTTCTGTTCCCGAAGATAAAGAGGAGTTTGAAAGGAACGCGATACGGGACTTTGGACGCCGTCAAAGAGGCCGTGACGATGTGTCTTCGAGAGGTTCCCGATGATGCCTTCGCGGGAGCGTTCCAGGAATGGGAACGCCGCTGGAACAAGTGTATCGACTCACAAGGGTCCTATTTTGAGGAATATTAGCTTAAGATATGTAAAAGTGTAATAAATTTTTTTTCCTGAGCTCAGTACACTTATTTTCCGGACGAACCCTGTATCTAATCGTTACGCATCATTGAAGAAATTTCAACGTCGGAAGCAAGGTGACGTGGTTCCTGGTGATGCGGATGTACGTTCTACTGATGCTCTTCTTCTGCATCATCCGTCTCGGAATGAAAATTGTTGCGATTGTTTGTGGGAAAAGAAATTTCACGACAGTGGCTGACCACAACCTCTCAACCAGAATAACATTCCGTAGTAGCTTGCGGGAATAATAGTTCCTCGCCGGTGACCAACTACAGACACAAACACCCAAACCCAGGGTGGAATCCTTCACAGGGTTACAGGGACTCGGTTAAGGATACCTGGGTTTATGAACAAATTAAAAGTATCCTATCATAAAATATTGTATTGTTTCATTAAAGAAATTGCAGCATCGGAAGCAGGGCGACATGGTTCTCCATTAAAATATCTTAAAAGTATCGTATCATAATATCGTACCATTAAATATCGTATCGCATCGCTTCATCGCAGAAATTTTAACGTCGCAAGAAAGGCGACGCGCTTCCTGTCATTTGGGACACTGCAATGGCTGAAGCACCTATTTCTGCATCTCCAAGTCAGATACGCACATTATTTGCTAACATCCTTACGACATGCTTCCCATCCAATCCACGCGACCTATCAGAAAGCATTTCACATCTAATTCGTGCAAGTTCTAGAAATCTTGGAATGGATGAAAATGATGAGGTGCATAACCAGGCTTTGCTGTTGATTGAAGACACGTGTTACCTCTTGAGCGGCAGTTTATTGGTGAAGTTAGAATGGCTGTGCCGATTTCAATGATATTTGGTTTTTTTGATTCGTCTCAGCCCAGAATAGCAGAATAACAATTAAAATATCGTAAAAGTATCGCATTAATGATTTGTTTTGTTTTAGCAATTTAATGACTGAGCTTCGTGACAATATTAAAAACAACGAGAGAATTGTTGAGAATTCAACTCGAGTAAATTTGAGCTAAGCCCAGCTCGAGTTGATACGTCAATATAGTGTCTGTAAACAAAACAGAGACAACAAACAAACATTTAGGCTAGTCAAAATTCAATTGCACTACGTTAGGAACGCACCCTGTTCATATAACCGACCGGTATGCGTAGCTCTGCAGCCGAGGATGACGTCAATGCGTCAAAACTAGTTGAACCGAATAAAAGTAGTGGAAAGATGCATTGGTATTTTTACTTCAGTGATAATGAATGTCCCCAAAGTTAAGCCTGAAAACATTGAATATAAGGGTTTGTTGGGAGAGTTCCTAATGAGACAGGAAAAATGGAAGAAGGGCCCGTTGATCGACGGCTGGGTGTTGAAGGATGTGAAAGAGGGGAGAATGTTAGGAAAACGAAGAAGGGTCAGGAATGGGATAGCGCTGTTGGGCGGAATGAAAGATGTAAGGCTGTATATTGAAACAAATATATATATATATATATATATATATATATATATATATATATATATATATATACACACACACACCTACATTTGATGAGTGTAAAATAGAAAAAAAAAAACACACAACTCACTCCGATATTTCAGTGTTCCCGGCCAGCTTCATCAGGGGATAAAAGTCACCGACGGGAAAGTAAGGAATACTAGGGAGGAGGGTTAAATAGATGGGTTTATGCAAACGTGAACTGCTTTAGAAGAAGATGTCAGGCGATGGGAACCATTTAGTCCGGGGGGGGGGGGGGGCTGTTGCAGGATTCATAAAGATAGAAACAAGCTAAATCGGAGGAGTCCTTCATTGGATTAGCGTAGTTGTAAACAGGAGAGAGGATACAATAGATCCATTGTAACAATAGTTAAAACTTTGGCCGTGGGTGGCTGCCTTGTCTGGGAGGGAGGCGTATGGGGAGGATGGGTTACAGCACGCTCTCTGGTGGTTGACTCTAATAATATTGAGAATCAGAGCGGGGCATCGGGCAATGTGCATTGGGTACATTGTAGGAGGGGTATGATATTTTAAGAAAATGGAGGAAGAAGCCGGGAGGGCCAAGAGGTATTTTCCAAGGTATTGTTGCGGAGGGTAATTTGTTATAGTGTGTGTGTATATATTCTATATATATATATATATATATATATATATAATAAATAAATATATATATATATATATATATATAAATATATATATATAAATAAATAAATATATATATATATATATATATATATATATATATAGAATTCAGATTCTGAGGACGACAGCCAAGCTGTCGAAACGTCAAATAACAAATTGTGAGTGTCCTTTCTTTGTGTCTCTATGTTCTAAAAATCTACATCTGTGTTTTTATATATTGGTGCGTCGCCGAAGAGCGTTCCATTTCGAAGATATATATATATATATATATATATATATATATATATATATATATATATATAAACACATATATATATAGTACATTACACAGTAACAAACAATATAGAAACACAAAAAAAGGATCACTCATACGTTATTTCTTGATAATTTCGACGGAATTCTACTCCGTCTTCATCGGAAGATAGAGAAGTAATGACTGCTGCAGTCATTACTTCTCTATCTTCCGATCCATCTCCTTATCTTCTCTATCTTCATCGGCTTAGTACTATCAAAGAAAAATGGGAAATGATCAAGAAAGGGTTGTCTAAAGCCGCAAAAG